>NC_134038.1:78071924-78335688 GCF_965140245.1 Athene noctua | reverse complement strand
GATAAAATTAAGTTTCACATAGAAAATCTCTGTTGAATCCAAATATCTAAATACAAAAATGTTGGCATCAAACAATGGAGACTTCTCAGACTCTTCTACTTTAACATCAATGCTTCTAACTGTTAAGTTTGAACTTTATTTTTTTAAAGTAATCATTTTAAAAATTACAGTACAGAATTGCTGAAATTACTTAGCAATGTCCATGCTGAGAACTGCATTTATTGCTGAGGACTGCTTTATTGCTTTCCAAGTACCTGTACACTTTTGAACAGACTTATGTAACTTCTGTTCCAAAATTCCTTGCAATAATTCTAGATTTCCTTTCTTTACAAGATTTTTGATCAATATCACCTGTCTTTGCTAATGTATTTTAGCAATGAGGAACTAACTGGACTGATTGTCTATATTTCTTCAAAAAGCTGTTTTTCTACTTCCATCTAAAAAAAAAAAATTTTGTTCTCTGGGAAGCTTTATCAGTAAGAAAATTCTGGAGAATAAAATAAATTTCAGGAAACAATATATTACTCAGCTAGTGTGATTAATCAATAAAGAGATTCCATTCTTCCAGTTGCTATTGCTAAACTTACAGATATTGCTGGCTCTGACATGAAGAAAAATGTGAGTGTTGTTAGACCGCAACTTCAAAAATGAAGTTGTAGATAGCTATTTCCACTTGTAAAATAGAAGCACACCAGAACTCAGTGATGTACTTCTCAAAAAGCTGTTTAATGCAAAACTGTGAGTTCTGGAGGGGAAGGACCACTGTTTATTATTTGATACATCTGTCATGCCCATCTGGTTTGTTCAATAGATGACAGGTCTCTCTAACAGCAAAGAGAGCAGCCTTCATAGGTTAAGCCAATGAGGCTCCTGAAAGAAAAAAATTGTGACAAAACCCTGATTCACACCATTGTGTACAAATTCCTTGGAAAACATGAAAGAATACATTGTTGGTCAGTAATCCTCTATGTAAAGTAACAGATTTGTTTAACTTCATTTCACTTTTGAGCAGTCTAAATCCAGTCCATATATAGCATAACTGCAGCAGTTCAGTACTGCTGAAAATTTAGGGAATTCCTGGAAGCAGAACTGGAGTGGTGGGGTGATCATTAAATTCAGACTCTTAATAGCACTGGCAGAACTATGCACATTTGTTTTGCTGATTCACTGGCTTACGTCAAACACATTTTCTTGTAAATGTTACGTCTCACTTGCAATCTTTTTAAAAAAATGGAGAATGAGATGAAAAGAAGACAGTAATCATGTCTAGAAAGCATGCAAGAAGGGTAAGACATCAGATCTCAGTAGCATTAGCTTCTGTGTTTATTCTAAGCAGAGCTGGCAGAACATGGTTCAGAGTTTATCATTTACCAACTAGAAATAATAGGTATTTGTAGTATGAAAAGTGACTAACGTATTACCTTTTCATCTGAACATGTTAAATCTGATATGACAGCTCAGCATGATAGTGAGTAATAACTTATTTTGAATATTAAGGTTATTAAAATGTATCCTGTGTTGTCTTTCCACACACAAAAACCTACTTCAGCATTTAACAAAATGAATGCTGTCTTTCTGAGTGAGATCAAGGAATTGGTGCGAGAATTAATTGTGACAGCTATGTTGTAGATGAAAGACAGTGTCGCAAGAGCTGTCACACTTCTCTTGCACATGCTAGCAGAGGTTGGAACATCTTGACTGAAGACCTCTTATTTACAGAAAGCCAGTGAATCACATTTTCTATAGTTCTATTACTGTTCTTTTCATTTTGCATTCAAATACAACTTAGTGTTTTACTGAGGTTACAAAAAATGAAATCAAGAGAAACAAAAAGCCCGAGATTTCAGATTTTTTTCAGATGCTTGCTTTCATTCAGACTCGAAGAAGACACTGAAGTTCAAATCCAAACAACTGACTGTGATTACACTGACCTAAGCTTGGAGGTAATTTTTGTATAGAGACATAAGCTTATACTTTACATACTTCCTAGTGGTCCTATTGTTGATAAAAAGAACCAAAGTACTTCTAAAATGAGTACTGTAACACCAAGCTTTTGAACTTCATGGTGGCACTTGTAAATCTAAGCCAGGCATTTTGAATCATACAAAATGCATGCAGGTCTACTCAGCTCATATTGGATACAACTGGTTTGACAAAAGCTAAAATCCTGAGCCAAGAAATAACAGGAAAAACTAAAGTTGATATCACTTTTTTTTTTTTTTTTTTTTAGTTTCACCATACTTTACAGTGTTGATTATCCTCACAAAGGATCATGTTGAAATGGCCACATGGTTCTCTTCAAGTATCTCATTCAAAGGAAAGAATGTGGCAGTGAGACATATAAACATGCCTTTAGACACTCAGAATTCAGTCCTGGTGTTTGCTGCTCCCTTCTTCATTCAAGAAAATGTACAGTTGCTGTCTTATTTGCTATTTTAAGGTAAGACATTCTCAGTCCTCCTGTCAAAGTTTTTCTGTTTTACCTGAAATATTTAACTGGTTTTGAGAAAAGCAAACCTGAACGACTTTTAAAAGACAGTACTCAGGTTACTGAACTAAAGGAAGAAGTTCTGAATCCTATGTTCTGTCTTGACCAAGTCTAGGTCTCCAAGTTAGACACTACCACCCAAAAACTGCCTCACACAATAGGAGCCCTCATCTGTGACCATATTGTGGTGTTTACACATCATGGATATCACCTCTCAAGGTAATACATGTAAAAGAACCTTCAAAAATATCTAGATACTCTCTGCTTTTATTCTTCTTACTAATTAACTGTAGGAAAAATTGTTTGCATACTGGACTGTTGGTATTAGGAAGCACACTTGGATATCTGTTATTTGGAGGTAATTTACAATCTCATCTTGGGCAAAGTCATATTTTACCAGCAGATTTAGAAAAAAAAAATCAATATAGTCTCACTCATCAAAAAATAAAGAAACTATTGGCACAACAGACATAAGAAACTTGTGGTTTTCACCAAGCTAGGCCATTTCTTTAGTTGGTCACAAACACATAACGTGTCATAAACATAACTCAAGGAGTAAGGAGAAGGATTTTTGTTGCTGAAATCAGTACCTTTCTAACAGTTGCTGAAATGTGAACATAGTACCTAACTTAGTGATGATGGATTTGCTGTTGCAGCGCCTGTGCTAGAGACTCATCAAACTATTAGGATTGGTGAGTCTCTTTCACGGATCCTGCTGTAGGTGCCAAAGTCCCTCTCTGGGTTCTCCCTGCTTTGTCCCTTCCCTGTTTTAATCTTAATTTACAAGCAAAGGCTTACTATCAAAGAAACCGAAGGGCTTCAATCTTTCATTTGTATCTGCATTAAGAGAGACACTCACATCAGAGGTAAGATTCCAGGTCAAAAATAATTTCCAGGTAGTGCTGGTGCTGAATCTCTGTACTTGCAGAGCTTTTAAGTCTCTTAAGTGTACACAGTCTTTCTGAGTGTTAAGTACCAATGCCAAATGCTTTAGAGTAAAAGACAAATCCCTGCAAACAAAGGTAAAGATTGTGTATCACTCAATACAGTGGTGTGATGTAATGCAACTAATAAATAACATGCTCTCCTCTAGCAGGGACAGGACTGCTCACATACTGGCTGTACTTTGTTAGATGCTCCGGTGACCTCAAATCAAAACATCTTTCTCAACCGTGGAGCCAAATAATTTTCTGATTTTTTTTTTTTTGGTGGTATTGTGTTCTGCTAATTCTGTGGTTCAGTTGGGTATTTAAGAGAGTCTATAAACATGTTCAGATGAAATAATAGGAAAGAAATGTTATTACTTCTTATCAACCTTGTTAGCTGAAGTAGCTAAATAAGTTTGCAAGGTATAAACATAGGCAACAAAAGGCCTTTTCATATTAATGGGGAATAACTGGCACAAAGATTACGTGGTATCAGTTAAATGCACATATGTCCCAGGCAATGTAAAGACATTTTTGAGACAGTATTTGAATCAGTGCACAAAGAACATCTGCTTGACACTAATACTTCTTCAGCAGGCTACCTCAGCTACCACAGAGATCTTTACATGCTTACTGTAGTGTTTTTCTTTTGATTGCATTACATTTTCCAGTGTATCATTTATGTAGCCAGATCTCTGCTTTCTTGCATTCGCATCAGGAGGTAAAACACATCTAACAGTTACCAGGTCTGAGGCATTTCATACTCATCCTATGAACTCATCTGTATTTCAAGAAGATAAAGAGACACAGAAAATGCATGAGCTACCGGACAATCACTGTCCTCTATCTGCATGTAATTTGGTAAGGAAACCTTTCAAGGAAAAATGAAAGAAAATATTAGAAACCAATAAAAAATAATAGCCTGCCTTTAAAATCTGAAAAAAATATGCCAAAAGGTATCTTTAAGACCAAAAATACTCATAATCTTAAGAGTTAAGTCTGAATACTGTCATTATCTAAAAAATTAAAAAATAAAAAATTAAAAAATGCATAGGGACAAAGAAGAATTCGAACAGAAAAGACATAAATACATTTCAAGTTTCAGGACATATGCCAATTTTAGTTAGGAATGATGAAGGTCTAATACCAATGGGCAAACGACTGCTTCTGTAAGTGTCAGCCCTCCCTGTCCTCAGCCTGCTTGCCCAAGAGGGGCAGGGGATGCCACGCTGCAAAGGCAGGATCTGGAAGTCTGTAACCTTGTTATTTGTGCTACTGCTCTGCCACATCGTTTGATGGAAACATTCCTTTCTTATTTAATGGCTGATATTATCACTCCACAACAGATTGAGTTGGACTGTGCTGCAGTGCTGCCAAACAGTAAAATCAACTAATAATAAACTCAGAGTGGAAGAGTGAGTATAAATCTCTTCTTACAATATTGTAATTAAATTCCGTAAGTGCTAGTAATTTTAGCATTGCAGTCTGGATTTTTCTTTTTTTCATTTACCAATGAAATGAAAATCCCGTAGAGAAACTTGTTCAGCGTTGCTTTTTGTGTGAGTTACTCTGCAGTGGTGACTGCCATTTAGAATCGGTGGAGACTGAGCGGGCAAAGCGTCAAAGCACTGAGACAAGCGCATAATGCAGTGAGGGCCAGGTGTCCTAACTTCAATTTAAGATTTTGCTGTCTTTGCCAGCACCACAGGCCCCACCCTACAAATCCTGTAGGAGTTATTGAAATTTTTGACTACTACTGCAACTTTATGTAAGGGGTGCAGGTGCCCAGGTGCTGGGGGCGGGGGGAGCTGCAGGGTCGGCCCTGCGAGGGGTGGTGGGGCTGCCCCACACCAGACACAGCCGGTTCCAGGCAGCTCCAACAGCTCCACAGCAGGGACAGCTGAGCCCCTCAGCCCCGGGCGGGCGCCTCGTGGAAAGAGGCAGAAAAAGTTGGGCAGAGAGGGGGTGAAGTGCAAAGCTTGGACAATAGGCCTAAGCCAGAGCTGACCTATAGATGAATCCTGTTTATTTTATAACTGACAACTATTGTGCTCACATGTATTATACTAAGTTATAACAAACCACCTATTCTGATGTAGAAGGTGGAAGTGTTGAAGCCTGTGCAACAGGCCCTGAACTGAAACTGCTGACTCAGTATGTAATCATTAGTGAAATACGCATGGTGGATGTAGCTATTTTAAATGTATCCTTCCCTTCCTTCGTATATGAACGGAATAACAGAGTCACGGAGGCAGGTGTCTGTCCCGGAGGCCTGATGTGAGATCTTGCACATAATCTGATCAGATAAGCAGAGAAACTCCCTGAGCTTCTCCCTCGAGCCCTGACCAGGCTCTGGGGGAATCTAATGTCAGATTGAAACCAGTTATTTTCACTTAAACCAAAGGTGCCAGCTCTTCTGGCTTGCAGATTTGGGGGTATATAAGGCTGGGCCCGCTCACAGCGACTCTGGCAGCCTCACCTACGGGTGGACGCACAGTGTAGGATTTCCCACTTGCCGGGACGGGCTCTCCAAACCCTCGCTGTAACCGGGGCTCCCCAGCTGCTGTGGGTCTGGATGGTGGTAACATATGCAAGTGGTGATGGATCTTTCTTAATCACTATTCTCCCTCTCAGGTAGTCATGATTTGAGGCATTACCCTGTCTTTCCCTATTTGTTTAAGTGTGCTATTCTGTCTTTTCTTACTGTATGTTTTCTGTAATTATTCTATTATTTAGTTATCTCTAGTAAAATACACCTGCTCTTTTCACTCTGGTGTCTGAGTTTAATTGGTATCCCTAATCAGCAAAACAGGAGGAGGGAACAAAGAGAGAGAGAAACAGGAGAGGGAACACCAAGGTTGGTGGAGGAGAAGGAGGAGGAGGATGATGTGTTCCATGCTGGAGCAGAAGTCCACACTGCAGTCCATGGAGGACGTGTGCCGGAGCAGGTGGATATTCCTGAAGGAACTGCAGCTTGTGGAGTCCCCACACTGGAGCAGGGGAAAAGTATGAAGGGAAGGAGCAGCAGAGAGAAATGTCTATGTACTGACCACCCTCGACACCTCCTTGTGTCACCTGGGGGGAGGTAGAAGTCTGGAGCAAAAGAGTGAAGCTGAGTTTGGGAGAGCAGGGAGGAACGGTGTGGCTTTAGTGTTTGTTTTTGTTTCTTACTACCCAAATCTATTTTAACTGGCAATAAATTACATTATTTGTCCCCAAGCTGAGTCTGCTTTGTCTATGACAGTAACTGGTAACTGAGCCTCCTGCCTTTACCTCAGCCCATGAGCTTTCTCATCCTGTGTTCCTCCCCCATCCTGCTGAGGAGGTAGAGTGAGTGAGCAGCTGGGTGGGTGTCTGGCCCATAGACAAGGCCAACCCACCACAGGTCATCTACCAGGGTCAGTGAGGCACAAAATTTTCTTTTTGTGCATTTTTAGAAGAGAGCTACTTGGTGATTTTTAAACTCTGTAATTACATGCAGGTGTGTGTACAAACAAGCACATCCATATTTACTACAGGAATTCACAGAATTATTCATGTTGGAAAAGACCCTTAGGATCATCGAGTCCAACCATCAGCCCTACTCTACAAAGTTCTCCCCTACACCATATACCCCAACATCTCATCTAAATGACCCTTAAACACATCTGGGGATGGTGACTCCACAGTTCTGGAAGTTTTTTCCACCTTTATTTTTCCACCAAATAAAGGTGGAAAAAAACCCACACTGGGAAAAAAAAACAACAAACCAACAACAAACAAACCCACACTCAATCAGGATTAGGACAATAAAATTTGATTTCTGTTAATGCTGACACTATAGTGTTAAAGCCCAGACATTGACATTTGTTTGCTTCAGAATTTCAGGCTTTTTCTTCTAGAAAGAAAGCATTTACAGTTATGGGTCAAATACTGCAATGGACATGCTACAAAAACATAACATAGGGTGTCACTGTGGTTAAAACTGCAAAACAATATTTGGATTTTGACATGAAGGAAGAAATCTTAGGGAGAGGACAGGGAAAGATAAACCTACTCCTCTTCAGTTAACTGCTTCTCATCTATCACCTTACAGAACTACGTCCATGCTCATGAAGGAAAGACAGTGCTGCTACAACTATGGTCATAACTTACTTGCTGAAAGTCTTCTTAACAGCATAGCTTCTGCATTAGAGCAGCTGAACTCATAAACACATAGACATAAATAGCTTCTCTTCAAGCTATTTAGGTTAGAACATGACATCTCACAAGTCAACAGAAATGCAATAATAGGTCTCCGTTTCTGGGAAGTATTTACAGTACATAAAAGATATAGGAAAAACAGCATTGAAAGTAGGTGTTAGATATTATTCAAGTGTCACGACTCCTCAACTCTGACTTAGGATATTTACTTAGCCATCCATTTAAATGCTGAAAAATATGTTTGTATTACTCCTACGATACACTATAAATAAAAGCCTCAGGAGAGTGTATGTATGTCCCAGCACTTCTTGATACCATTTCATTGATACCTGTTTCCTACACGAAAAAGGCTGGCTTTTCCTTGAAGGATTTTTTTTTTTTTAATTTGTTTATTCAACAGCAGTACTCTGACTCCATCATTTTATTCTTATGTCAATAACAAACAGCAATCAAGTATGACAGGAGAAATAATTTTTGCTGTTAAGTAATAGCGATACCTCTAAGACCTCACTCCAAGGATTTAAAATATTTAAAAAGACTGTCTCATTGTATCTCAGATTAATTCCTGATCAGTGGAAGCATCCCTACCTTATGGGAAAGACAACTGAAATGTATATTAATAATGTTTTCTTAAAAACATGTCCTGTTAATTTCAAGCCTCACAAAGGAAGAGGGAGAAATTATAAAACCCTGCTTGCTCTGTTTCTTGCTTTAACTGCCAGGCCACCTTTCCTTACGGTTTTACTGCATAGCAATGTAATTGTCTTTCCCATGTGCATGTTTTGCTTGTTTCTAAAAGATTGTTCTCAGCTTTCTCCACGGTAGTATATGGAAAGATATAAAGATGGAGAAGGAGAAGTGGGGATTAATTGACAAGTATACAGACAATTTTACTTTCAGATTACATGCCAAATTCAAATTGCATTAATTTTCTTAAAAATCCTAAAATACCTTGTTCTAGATGGAGTTATATGTTGTATCTATTTGAGAACAACTGAAAAGAGGACAATAAACCTTGTAAATTATATTGGGAAATGCTGAACAGTTTGCCTAAATCTTCAATTAAATGAAATTCTCAAATTCAGCATATTATTGGGTACACTAAGAGGCATTACAGTAACACCTGGACCACTCAATGGCAAAATTAGAATTTTACTATATAATTTTTATGTATCAAATTGTTATAATGAAATATTCTCTAAAGATAGAAAGTGGTCTTATACAATACTTAAACTAATACACAGTCCCCCAAATTAAAGCACTCATGAGTCATCTCCTCAAAGCACAATAGCAAATATTTTTGAAAAGACATTTGAACAAACAATAAAGCGAACCTCTCAGAGGGTCCAGCTTCATGAGGGAAAGAGAGTATCAGTGTAGGTACAGTCACTGCACTGGCATCTTCTGTTTTTCAAATAAATGAGGATGTTTTACAGTACGTTAACATGGACAAAACAATGTCCTCAGAAGCCTGAGCATGCAAGCCTTTCTCATTTAACTGGTACTCTGCAAAGGCAGAGTGACTTAGCAAAATCAGAACATGTTATTTAAAAGAAACCATTAACTATTGGATTACATTTCCTTGAATACCTACCAAAAGCTGTCCAGCAAAGCAGACAAACAAAATGAAGGAAAGGAAGAGAAATGCAGCCCCAAACGAAATTCCAAGAATAGATGTTCTACAACAAAAGGAAAACATGTGTTAATTTCTCTGTTACATAGTTGTAGCATGACCTTTCTTGGTGTATAAAACTGACGATACAAAAAATTACCATGTGCAAGTTGCAATTTCCAAATATCAACACCATGGAAAACCAATTCCAATTCTTACCAGAATGACAGGCCTTTTCCCTGCTATTTTCTCAACTCAGGAACGCTTGAATTGGCTTTACCTCTGACTTTGTGAAACTGTTACCATGAGAAGATAGTAATTTCCACCCAAATAATTTAAATGACAGACTGCATTCACAGCAGCGATGTTTTGTTTTTACTTTAGAAAGCCTGTATTAAAGAAGATCCTTATTGCTTTATTTTTATGCTGTTGATATTATAACAATTTAAGAGTCTAATAGACATACAAAATAAACTTGTTGGTAGTGTACATTTTCCCCCCAAAGGTAGAAAAGCAATTGCACGGGACAGTGATGTCCATTTTTCCAGTGATAACTATCATGCTGCAGTCTCTTAGTCAGCAAGGGTCCTAATACAGTGACTGCTATTTCAGGAATGGATAGGGATTCAACACCTCTGAAAACTTTGAATTCTATCAGATTTGACTGGCTGGCCAGTAAATTTGGAAGTGTAGGAGGACAAGATAGGAAGGAAAATTAAACACCATGAAGAAAAGAAAAAACAACAACAGACTTGTTGAAAAAAATTGAGTAATCTATACTCTTCGCGAAATCATCCTTATTCAGTGTTCTAGCTCATCCTTGTCTTGTGCCTTATAAATAGGAAAGTCTAGCCAAAATAGCATTACTGGATACTCAGTAAACAGAAACAGAGATACAGTAACAATCCGAGCATGCATTCATTCTGCAAATGTGGAAATCTCTCTACACGAATACCACAGTAGAGCATAATTGCTCCATCAGGCACCATACAAGAGCTACTTAGCATGGCTGCCTAGGGAAAGATGCAGTAGGACCTAATTATGTTTAACGAATGCCAAGAGGAGATCAGCAGCTCTGGACCAACTGAGTTCCTTAAGCAAGTGAACTAGATGTCGTCATGAAGTCCCTCACCTGAGCATCTGCTTTCAGTTTTAACCACAGATTTGATGTTTTTACAGAATATAAAAACATCTCTCAACTCCTCTGAGGACCAGCAAATATCTTATTTTATTAAACCTTATATGCTAGAAATACTGGCATGACGTTTTAGAAACAAGTTTTATATCCCTTACTTTTCCCACAAACCTATAATAAATGTAACATTTTAAGTCAGCTTCTTCATAAATGTATGATTCAGAATTAATAAAAGGATATTTTCAAATTCAAATACATAAATTCAAATAGATACATTTTAGAAGCTATAATACTAAAAATTTAGTAGTAGAACTCTATGGATCAATTTCCTTAGATTACATACAAATATTGGAAAACATTTTGATCTGTTTTAACAACAGTGTCTTAGAAGCTGTTTTCAGGAAAGAACAAAAAAGCATTAACTTCACAAACCAATTTGATGCCATATTGCTGCCATTAAAAGCATTCTGGAGAGTAATTTATGAGCTTCCCTGCCAATCATTCAGAGAACCTCTTATATACTAAGAATTAATCAGATTTTGGGTTGATGTGAACAGCTGATGAAAAACAAACAACCGGCAGTTCACAACATAATCTTGAAATAATGTTTCTTTTAGAAGTTATTTGAAAATCATTATTGCTTATGAATACATGCTCTCCAAGAATTTCTCATCGAGACTGAGACAGTAAGCTCTACATGTAAAAGCTACAGTCTCTACTCAGGAATTTAAAATCTAGTAAGCAACAGAAGAGATGAAAGAAAAGGAATATAATTAATAGGCTTATTTTTTATATATGCATAAACACTTCCAATCGTATATGTCCTTCAGTAAGACTCAGTAACCATTCCCACATTTCAAATTATTGTTATTCTTTCTCTGATATGAAGGATATGAAGAAAGCAGCCTGCACACTTTAAGAAATGATTCAACACAAGAACATCCTTATGAGTCAAGTCTGGAGTGCACCCTTGTAGAAGAAATTAAGATGTTTGTGGGAGAAACTGGAGAGCAAGGGAAATAAAATTAACACAGCATAAGGAGAGTTAATGCAAAGTACTAATCACATGGGCATCAGGCAAGAACAAAAGGTCTTTGTAGCTGGTTTACATGACCAATGATGTTATTGAGGTGGCAAAAGAAAAAGAATTACATAGCAAGGTGAACAAGATTCTATCAGGCCAAAGAGAAGAGGACTGAGGATAAAGAAAAGGAAAAGCTGTACCTCAGAATCCAGACTTGAGTGGTGAATACAGAAAAAAAAGTTGTAAGATTTTTTGCTCCCCCCCCCCCCCCCTTATTTCTGGGAGCAGCAGGACTTCTGTTTCAGTTAGGCTAAGCCAAAATAGTTTCATGCTGCTCCTAGAAAGAAGAGTGATGTAAATGCTACAATGGGGGAAAGCAAAACACTAAAAGTTAAGTGCCACCATAAACAAGCCTCATTTGAGGCAATGACCATAGGAAAGTCATAACGTGTATTTGTTTTTTGTCACTGGAACATTACAAAAACAGTACAGGTCTTTGCAGTAAACTAATCTTGCCTTTACTGTGTGGAGTCATCAAACACATTGCACAATTCACCAAATGCACAGAATTGACAGATTTGGGCAAACCATTTTGTCAAAAGAGCACCAGGGATCCCATAAGCCAGTTAACTTTTTACCTGCCTCTCCCTGTGCTTCAAGGAATGCCTTATTTCTGAAAGGTCTGTTCCCTGTCTGACAGGACAACCCTTGACAATAACCTACAGACAGAGTTTAAAATTGAGGAAACAATATGAGAACCTCCCAGGCTTCAGATATTTCCAAGTCTAAATAATTTAAGATTTTGGCTATCCTTCTCATATTTTTCTGGTTTCATCAGTAAGTATCTGTTTTGAATAATTCATTTTTATCAGGTGGTATGAGATCGGAAAAAAAATCGTGTTTACACATACATGGCTTGTTGGTAACATTTTAAATGAAAAATAAGAATTTATTATGAAGATAAAGATACTGGAAAATGGAGAAGAGAATATATTCTTTCTACACTTTTGTAACTTTTAGGAAAATATGTGACTTATGGCAGGTGTCCCTTAATGGGACGTAGAGAATTTCCTTAGCTTGCCAGATAATTAACATTCATGTTCTGAATTATTTGAGTGCAAACTCTCTTAGGGTGATAAAACAGTAATGAAGCAATTACAAATTACAATTATACAAGACTATACTAAATTCAGACTTTTTTGGTATCTAATAGTAGCTATTTCTTTCTTAATTTGACTGATGCTTTCACTAAGCGATCGATAGATTCAATGGCTATGTAGACAAACTGTATGGCAGTTTCAGTGTTAAGAAAAATAATGAGTATTGTAACTCCATTTGAGGTGTTTTTTTAATCAGATACAGAAGAAAAATAGCTAATAATGGTGGTTTTCTTTCATTTATACTGTCTTAATATTTCACTCGCCTGCTTTCAGACAAAGTTTTTAATGACTACCTTTTCTATTAAGAAATTTAGCAGTGCTTGACTGGAAATACTATGTTAAGGCCTCCTAACCACCCTCAATGGGTAGAACAATATGATTGTTAGTTTGGCATGACTCAGGACAAAAGGACACAATTTCCTGAACACAGCAGCCTCAGAGAGCAAAGACTTGGGAAGAAACTTAAATGTAGCCCCAAACAAATCCCTTATTCAAACAGCACAAGAAGTAACTCCTGTTCAATGGGAATACACTTTCAGTCTGCATTTCAAAAAACACCACTACCAATTCCATGTTAGTTAACTGTTACCCTAAATAAAGGAAGTAGCATTGTAATGAATTACTAGAGAGAACTTCTGTCACTTGGTTGACCAAGAATGCTAGAGAGTCACTGAAGGCCTGTTCCAAGGAAATGTAATGATCAAGATTTGCTGTCATTTGACTGTCAAAATAAAGATCTATTCCTCATGATACATTTCACCCCAAGATATTGTTTACTTAATTATATTTATATTTACCACTTTCTGTAAAGTTTATTATGAAAACACCACATCAGTTTATTGACCCCAGGAAAATTAAAACTAACAAATTATTTCAGCCTTGAAAAAAATGTCTCATGATCTTGGAGATATTGCTTATTACTTGAAATTTGCTGGATGTTACTGACCATCAAGTACCTCCAAATCTACTTTAAAGCAGCAGGTGCTGTGCCTGCACAGAAATCAATGATATTACACTGCTGCAAAGCCAAACTAATGGAATAGTGAATCAATAAAACCCAATGACATATGCAGTTTATCTCCCTGTCTTCATTAGATCACCATTTAAAAATCCTGTAGAATTTTTTGAAGAAAACAAAAAAGGCTAGATAGAATTTTAGACTAAACAATTATTTATTTTTGTTCTATTTCCTTATCTTTAGTTGGAAGGAAATAACATTTGCAGCACTGGAGCATGTTCAACTTACGCTACATTTGTGATGACTACATACACTGGTGATTTTTCAACTTTTTCTTTTAATTTCCAATGCTCCCAGTTTTCCAGAAATGATGCAGATGCTCGTATAATACTTCCCCTTTCTGTCTTCCATTTCTGAATCTCTTAAATTAATCCACAGATCCCCTGAAGCTGAATACCACTCATGTTGGTAATACCTGATTCTACACTCTTGCTTCTACAATTTAATATGCAGCCCTATAAAAGGATCAGATAATTTACATTTTGGTAATGAAAATGATAAATCATATGTATCCTTTGCTTGGATTTTAGAAGGAGATCATGTAATACCAGCATATACTTTTACAAGTTGGAGGACACTTTCCTCAACAACTCCCAAGAGCTCACTAATTTTAAGTATCTGATTTATTTTAATGAGCTACACAACTGGTTTAAGAGACATAATAAGGATATAGCCAAATGAGCATCTTACTGCATGTATGATAGGTGATAAATCTGGATTAATTTCCATGAATGAAACCAAAACATAAAAACAGATTCATATATCATACTGCTGTAAGGGACAAGTTAGATCCAAGTTTGGGTTTTGGTATATCATAAACCATGAATTTCCCTGAATTATTTCCTGTACTAATCAAAATACGTATGACTTTGTAAGATATACTCATTTTGCAAAATGACAAATAAAACCAATCATGCATCTTAATTTCATATTTTGCAAGATTAATGCCTAAACTCAAACTGAACCATGTGCAGGATACTGCTGAACTCCTGAAATAGTCTACCTTTATGGCTTGTGTCTCCATGTTAGAAACTAGTTGGGAAACCCTTTGCAAAGATAATGCTGTAGAAGTCCATAAAACTTTATACATGTTATAAAACAAGTCTGCAGCATGGAAAGTCAATTTATAATGACCTAATGGTTCCTTCTGGCTTTGAATTAAAACATAAGTACTACAGCACAAGGCAAATCAATCAACAGAGGTTATAAATATTACTCCTGAAAGCACTGCACTGGAGAAAAAACTATGAGTGAAGATATACTGTATCACAGGGAATATACAGACTTGGCTTTGGAAAATATTGCTGTAAAACAAATATCAACTTTCCACTATGTAAACAAACAACAAAATATCATTTTAAGAAGTCTAAAAAAATATTCTTTATTGGAATTGTCTTGGAGTTTTCTCAGTCTTTCTAGAATATGCACAGATAGAAAAATAGTTGATTTATATGCACAAATATGAATTAGCTCATGACATATGAATTCTGATAAAAAATAATTATTCCAGCATTTATAATATTTTGAAAATAGTTTTAGAGACATTTTATGAATAGTAATGCTCTGTTGGCATGCTGAATAGAGTAGTATTATCACGGTAATATGTTAAATATATGTAATACTGTTAAATATAACAGTAGTATGTTAAATAATCACAGTCTCAATTCTTGAATCCATTTTGTCACACTTCAACGTCCAATTGTCACACATAATTATAGCTGCACAAACTTATAGGTTATGTTACTTTTTTTACACCTATAAATACCATTCCTGTCATCATCAAACATTTTTAAATGCAAAGATAAAAACAAAATGAATGAAGAATTGATAATAATGCTTGGCACCATGCTATTGACAGCATTTACACAGAAATAAACATAACTTTGAAAATGGGTTGAAATCTTCAATCTTCTCTGTTGAATTTCATTGCCATGAATTGACCTCTTCAATCTGAGAATTCCAAAATTTTTTTACTTATCCATTTTTCTTTTACATTAATGAGAAAATATATATAGGAATGAGTACGCATTAAATACCACTTACTTTGGCAATACCAGAATCTGCACAACAAAAATGCAGAAGAATATGAGACAGGCACAAGTCACATAATACTTAAATGCAGGCAGAGTAGTTGCTCGATACTAGAAGAAAAAAACCCAAATGTTAAAAACACAATTTCCAAAACAATAAAATATCACTCAACTGAAATTTTAGCTTAAAGATGCAGATATGTATAGGCAGTCTTTAGAAACAGTAAATTTCCTGTTGTTCAATGACTTCCACTCAGATAAAGCTAGGGATTAACAGGCATCGTATCGAATCCTTTTACTTCTTGAAGAACAGGTTAAGTAGCCATGTCAAATAGTTTTGCTCTGTTCCTCTGCAGAACAGAACTATCCCAAATTTATCATAAAAAGTTTAATTTTAAAAAGTAAAAGCATTTTAAAAAATATTTTTAGTCATCTTTGTCGATTCCAAGTTTCTTAGTCACTCATTCCCCAAACTGATTTCCAAATATTAATAAATAAAGAATGGGCTGAAACAGCTATAAAAAAAGTAACAGTCATTTAGACAGGAAAATTCTGAGCACACAAAGCAGCAAAGTGTGAACTACGCTACAGACTTCGGCCACAACAACCCCCAGCAGCGCTACAGGCTTGGGGAGGAGTGGCTGGAGAGCTGCCAGTCAGAGAGGGACCTGAGGGTGTTGATCGACAGCCAGCTGAACAGGAGCCAGCAGTGTGCCCAGGTGGCCAAGAAGGCCAATGGCATCCTGGCTTGTGTCAGCAATAGCGTGGCCAGCAGGGACAGGGAAGTGATCTGACCCCTGTACTCGGCACCGGTGAGGCCGCCCCTCGATTCCTGTGTTCAGTTTTGGGCCCCTCACTCCAAAAATGACATTGAATGACTCGAGCGTGTCCAGAGAAGGGCAACGGAGCTGGTGCAGGGTCTGGAGCACAGGTCGTACGGGGAGCGGCTGAGGGAACTGGGGGTGTTTAGTCTGGAGAAGAGGAGGCTGAGGGGAGACCTCATCGCCCTCTACAGCTACCTGAAAGGAGGGTGCAGAGAGCTGGGGATGAGCCTCTTTAACCAAGTAACAAGCGAAAGGACAAGAGGGAATGGCCTCAAATTGTGCCAGGGAAGGTTTAGACTGGGTATTAGGAAGCATTTCTTTACAGAAGGGGTTGTTAGGCATTGGAATGGGCTGCCCAGGGAGGTGGTGGAGTCCCCATCCCTGGAGGTGTTTAAGAGTTGGGTCGACATAGCGCTGAGGGATATGGTGTAGTTGGGAACTGTCAATGTTGGGTTGATGGTTGGACTGAATGATCTTCAAGGTCTTTTTCAACCTAGACAATTCTGTGATTCTGTGAAATGTTGTATTTCTAGCAGCATAGCTAGCAATCATATTCATATTTACTAAGGTGATATTACTCCAATTAAAATATTTTATGTCTGTGTTAAAAGGCCTCACATGTCCATTGATACTACTAAACACTTGATATTCTTAGGAGAGAGTCAATTTGATCTGTTTTGTCACGAAAAATATCTAGTTATGAATCTCTAATTAGCCTGTCTAGAGACATAAGAATTAAGCAATGAAATATTTATCAGAGTTGTTCCGCTATTTGAGATAGATATGTCTAGATTGAAACCAATTAAGTACTCAAAGCAAAATGACCTAAGCATTTGGCCTGTTAAAGTTACTTACCCTATTGGAGGTTTATTCAAAGGGTAAGAGTTTAAGATTTGATTATTAGAAGAAACTGTACCAAACATTATTTTCACAAATTCCTCAAAATGCAAACTTCATAAAATGGAAAGTGGATGAGCTGTGCTCTCTAACTGCAAGCACACACCTGTGTCTTTGTGCTTAGTGACAAGTTCTGCCCTTGAAGCTGATACGCCAAAGTTTACATGAACATGTAGAAATTTAACTTAGTAACCCAACAGGTTTTTTTCACTTTTGAATTGTATGACAAATTAAAAGCAATTTTTATCAGATATCTAACTGAATTTCAAGGCACAAATAATGACTTTGCTTGATGGGTATGTTTGCAGTAAGTTTTGTTCTTCCACCTCTTGAACATGTTTGTTGTTTCTTCGTGGTCTTGTCCAACAGCTTTGGACCTTAAGCTGCTGTTAAAATCTCAAAAAATTCCAGCTCACTTGTAAATGAATTTTAGTGTTTCATGCTTCTCCAGACATTTCCCAATGAAGTCAGGCAACTCACTCCTTAGATTAAATAATTATTTTGCTTTATTACCTTGCTGTACTTTCAGGTCCTACAGGGCCTGAAAACCTCCTGTTTAAATCAAAACCAAGGTTCTTACTAAGTTCTTCAAAGTCAAGATTGGACTGCTGAGTCATTAAAAGGCAGTGAAGTAAGATATTAAAAAGCCATATCTGAAAGGAACAATTAGTTCTTTGCAGTTCCATAGCACTCCACAGTCTAAAAGAGATTACACTCCTACAGGGAGAGTCTGCACAGCCAAATAACTCAGCTCCCTGATTTTCTCCCAAGTCCTGATTCTCTGATTGTCCTAAGTGCACAATATGATGGTTTTCTCTCAAGTTCTTTTCTAGAATTTATCAATTAGTACTACCCAAATCAAAATCTGAATGTGCTCCTAGGCACACCTTTGATCCACTCAGTATACCCTTCAAACAGTATGGACCAGGTCTAGCTTCTTCTCTCTTATCCATCTTACAAATAGTCTCAGCAAGTCTTGAAACTTTTTTTACCCTAATGCATTGCCAAGGGCATACAACACAACCATTTGGCAGCTGTTCATAAGAACACTATTCTGCTGAGCTGTGAAAGAAGCCAAAAATTCTTTCAGATGCTTTGAACTGAAAGATATTAAATATGTATTTGACCACCACATGGGACCCAGAGGATACCTGTACTTACACTGAACAGCACGGACAAAGTATGGCAGTACTTCCTCTACACTATTCTCATCAGGTTAACTCATTCATACAGCCATATACATCCAGTCATCCCTCTGACTTCCCTGAAGGACAGTATAACCGCTCAGCTATCAGCTGCCTTATGCTTATGACAAAGCAGAAAGAGGTAACTCTCCAGTCTTCCTGCTGAAGCTCTGTCAGTATGTAGAAATACATTCAAGCTCTACAAGGCCATAAACCAAAAAAAAAGGCTTAACTTTCTAGGCTAGTGGTCTTGACAGTCACCTAAAAGGGAGGAATCTTTCATTCTGATCATTACTCCAAGAACTAGAAACAATATCATTTACTCCATCTGTATGCACATGTCTCAAAGGTGTTTTACCACACCTAGTAGTCAGGAGAACATTTAGTGTCTTGCATACAAGACAGCTAAGCCTTTTTCTTAAAAGACATTTATAGTATTGTTTCCTTGGAATGACTGAGCATCAAGTACGTATAGAGAAAACTGATGAGTAACTGATATAATTACAAGACTATCATTAATACATGTGGAGTCTTTGAAACATGGCAAAAGAAAAAAGAAAACCAAAACAGAGGGGTTGGATAAATGCCTTTTGAGGATGCAAGTGATGGAACTTAGGAATTCTTTGCTCCAGTTGCATCAAATTTGGACTATCAAGCCTCCTCTCACTTCTGCAAGACCGTGAAAATGTCAAGAAATTCAAGTGAACTGCAGAGCCCTACAAACAGGAAAGCAGTCTCAGACATCACATTAATAATATTGTTTCTGTACATAAGCTAAAATATTATTGTAAGGTTTGAGCACTTCTCCCTGTGGTAGACATGTTGTGGCCATGGCTCTGTGTTATAATAGCAAGGGATACAAGTCTCACTTAAGATGAGGCAAAGAACAAATCAACCATGAATTTGCAGTGAAAATAACTTACTTCTTTTTCCAGAGTCTTATTATAGAAAAGAAGTGATATTCTTTGAATGTCTTCAGATTTAAGCCACTGCCTAGAAGAGAAAAGAAACATTATAACTGACATAAGAATAAAGTAGTCCTGTCTTTGTTACCGAAATGCAGTAAAATAAGCAAATAACTTTGAATAAAGAAAGTTCTTGTGTCTTGCAATGTATATGGTGAATTGCACTGACAGTAAAAGCAGGAACTACAAATTCGCTCTCCCTTTTGACATCTATTGCTAATGCACACATGAAACAAAAGCTCAGACGAACCATTTTTTCTGTGGATCATTCCTAAGGACAATCAAGGGAGAGATTTATATGATGTAATTCTAACATTGATATTCCACTCATGTCCAAAATACTGTAGTATATATCCAGTGAGCAAGAGAACCTGAGATAAAAACATCCTTCAGAAGGTACATTTAAGAAGTGCACTGTTACGATACACAAGAGTGGCAGGTAAATTACACTTTACAAATCCCTATTCCAAATGAAAATGTAAAAAAATTTACCAAAAGAGGTGTAGTGATTTTGTCTGTGAGCTGTATTGGTTTCTTGACCATAACCCTGTACTCTAGAGGTAGATTTTGATCTTTTTACTAATTATAAAAACTTCTTCCCTGCTTAAAGATGAGAAATACAAATAGAATAAGCAGTTGCACTGAAATGACAAACCTATATTAAAAGGAGTGAATCTTGACAAAAGCTTGACATAACTTTTACAAAATTATATATTCTCATATGAAAGTCTAAATTTATTTTAATGGACACTTGAAAAGAAACAGGATATTTGAATTTCAAGAGGGTTAGGTAGTCCTCAAGAGGACTACACAATATTTAAGCAGACTACTTCTGTGAACATGCAATATTTGAGCTTGAACAGTAATAGCAGGGCTTGAGACTTTTTTTCAACCTTTCCAGCAATAACTTTAAGTCAGGCTCTAAGCTAGTAGTGTAGCTAATGACTTCTAAATAAAAGGAAATGTCTCAACAGACAGGCTGCAATGCAAGTAAGTAGCAGCAATGAACCACTATGCAATGTATCCTAAATTAAAATCCTGGGAGAACAGGAGTGGACAGAGGGGAGTGTAAGCTATTAACTTTGATTTGTGAAATCTAAAATATTTGTTTCCTTGCCTGGGAGACTGTACCTGTTCCTGCGCTATCAGTAGCATTACAAAAAAGAGCTGAAAACATATTCAGTTCTAGGTATCTTGAATTCAAAAATGTATTTCCCAGATTGCTCTGCAATGGCTCAGATCTGCATCTGATCACAGTTAGGATTCTGAGAAGAAACAGATATGACAGGCTGGTGTACATATCACATGATTTCGGTTGGCTCCAGCTGTAATCTACTGGAGAAAGCATTCAGTTTGTGGAACATTTTTTGTAAATTGTGAAAATTAAATGCCACTCTTTTACAATTTAGTTATAAAAATTGAACAAAAAGTAACCCTCTTCTTCAAATTTTTAGCTAACTTCCCTGTTTTTTCTTATGGTATCTGGCAGGTGGAATGACTTAATTACCATTACCACACTGATAAAAATTTCTGTCTGTAGATCTGCTTCCAAAGGCCTAATTTGGTCTGTACACACATGATTGCATGTGAAGTCAGTAGTGCCATTTAGACCAAATGCTGCCTCAATACACCATATTACAAGCTCACATTTTCAGGAGTTTTTAGTTCTACTTTAAAGCTCAGAAGATTCTATACTGGTTTTAGGTATCAGGTGCCGAGAGGTCTGAGATGAGGGAAACAGTATAACACAGACAAATGGAAGTGGAGAGTAAGTAAAGAAGAGGGAGCACAAAGTCACATAACTTTGACACAGAGATAAGGCCTGAAAAATTCTGCCTACAGCCTGACTCCCTGATGAGCCTAAAAGTTACCGAAGTATCCATGAGAGAATAGGCCTCCTGGGAAGCTAGGTACCAAATTTCTGTTTAAATTCTTTTGCAATTCAGGGAACAACAGCGACAAACAGTTGAATTCTGCTTGCATCTGCAGAGGCGTGTGTTTTGCTAGGGCTTGTACTGATTTGCAATGTACAGCAAGGAATTCTGCACAGAACACAGCAGCCACCATGACTTAAAGAAAAAAGAGAGGAAAGCAAGTGTGTCCCTTTAACATAGTAACCTACTTATCCAAGGGCAAACAACTTTAGCTCCCTCTGTAGGTATGTATTTAGCTAGCAGATTGTTAACCATCCATTACATGTCCTACAGAAGTCTCTAATGACCCAGGTTGCTGGTGGGATATCTAGGGCTACTCATTTGTCTCCTGTGCAGGACTGGCACTTTTCAGCCAGGAATACTTTGTTCAAGGCACGGGGAAAAGAAATGTGGAGAAAGTATGAAGTTACATCCTAATGTCTAAGGCACTCAGCTGAGAGACAGAAGCTCTTTGTTCCTCACTCACTCTTTTAAATCTGTATTTATGTATCTTTTAATGTAAGCGCTCTAACAGAATAATGATGAATAAGCTGGTCATAACCTTCCTCATGTAACTTTGCAAGGAGCATTGCCAACTAAATCTACTACTCTGAACCAGGCTATAAAGTCAGCGGGCTGTTTTTTAGATGCCACAATTTCATTTGCATTCCAGAAGAAGGACTTGAACCCAGACACTCCAAGTTACTGACAGTGTGTACATGTGGCACTTGGCAATTTTGCAGAAACATAGCTAAGCTAGCTTGGGAACCAGCAGGAGAGCAGTGAGTGAGGAAGCCCAGAGAAAATGTTACAGTGCTTTAAAAACCTGCGGTACTATTTAAATAGGCACTGCACTGTTTTACACTGTGTGATTCATTTGAACTACAGCTTTGTCTTGGACTAAGATCCATACTCTAGATTCCCTTATCTTCCCATTACTGGCTGTTAAACACCTGGACATGTAATGTCCAAAGACCCACATATTACGATCAATTGCTTGCAACCCATTACTTTTTTTGAAGAATGACACATGGCAAAGAACCATGATGGGGATGAAAAAGTCAGACCATGCTGGCAGCTTCAGGTGGAAGAAACAATGGCTCTGTAAAACAAATGTTCACTTCTGAATTATTTTCATGCAACTTTCCAATTCAAAAGGGTAAAAGAATGTTAATTTTAATACCATATTTTATGCACAATAATGTTTTTTAAATTTTCTTCATTTAGTCATAGACCTATTTGCTATACAATCCAAACTTTACACTTAAAAACATTTAGAAAGACCATTTTTCAAATTATTTTGGCGAAAGTTTGCTTCTTGATTCACAAAAGCAAAAGATTTATCTCCACAACCACTCTGTTAGATTAGTTGATAGTGTTATTTTCATTTTACAGCCAAAAAAATTGAGGCACAAAAACCCCACATAAAGAGAACAAAACCATGACTAGCTTTGTGGCCTAAATGTAGGAAATCTTTTATCTAATTTTTCTGAGTGCTTAGCATTCACATAGTTAAAATATTATTGAATTAACTTTCCATTTGGGGAAACGGCACTTTTGACAATTTATTCTCAGGTACCCAATTCAATAATATCTTTTAAGTGATTCATTCAGCAAATAAATAGAGGGATAGGTAGAGAATCTAGTTTTGGAGGGTGGCATTCAGCCTCTCCGATATATAAGATCAATCCTTATCTTTCTGCAGTTCCCTATGTAATTTACTAAATGCACTGAAACTTTTTCAAAAACCTTTTTTTGTCACACAAACATCTTTTATCCCCAAGTTTCTCTGAATTTTATGCACTAAATAGATAAGACAAGGATACTCTGAGATAAAACAACATAGAGTATGTTCATACCAATACTTTAATTTAATGCATTCATACAGATGCTTTACTTTTGACATCAAACCATCATTTTTACAATCCACTTACCAGAGCAAGTGTACCTGAAGACATAAAACCTGCCAAAATTTATATCACTGTTTTAGGTAAGTCTAGTATCAAAAGACTTTCCCTATCATATGACCTACCCTCTTTCACTGTATTCTTTGTATGACCTATAACTATCAACACTCTTTTCTAAAAATAATTACTGAAAAATATTTTCCTAAAGCCAACTACCTTTTAATAGAACCACCAGATGCAAAAAAATGAATGTGACATATGAGCATTTAATAATTAGGTGTAATATTCATCTGATTAAGATTCTGAGTAACAGAAGCAGGGGGGAAAACATGTAATTCATCGCAATTATTGTCCACATTTTTGAAGGGCAATTCCCTTATTTAATCAGATAAATATAAGAAACCTGAACACTTATTTTGGACTGGTATTGACTTTTCTCGCAGTCTTATCTTTTCACCAGCAAACAGTGAACATCAATACCGCCTCCAGCTCTTCCTGGGACACAGAAAAAATACACGCCATGTTGCCTCCCCCAACAATTTCAATATGTCATCAAGCTTAGCCTTCTGTAAGAAATCAACCAACCAGCTGAAACAAAGAGATATTAAACTATGATTTTAGGGAAAGTTTCTAATTCTGAGATGTTTCTGTGACAATTGTGAAGCACCAATTTTCACATCATTCTGATTCCCGAGCCAGATATTTCTTGTGTCTTACTTCTCTGCTCTCAGATGAGATAATTCTGTAGAGTTACAGCTATGAGTGTACAGATACGAGCAATTACAGAGCAAAAATTCATTTGCCATGAAGATCAAGACAAGCCCAAACTTCTGTCACACCACGTTCACAGGCACTGTCTTATCCCATGTAGTAGAAAATGTTACTGTACAGCCTATCTTCACAATGTGCAGAGTCTCCTATGCCAGTATTAGTGACACCTTTTCTGTTTCCAGATTTCTGTGTGCATGTGGGAGCTAGAAATAATAAACACTACCCTCTGTTGCAGATTTATGTCAAAGTTGAAGGAAGGAGACAACAGAGAATAAAAACATACTTTTGAGCATTGATGCCATCAATGGCCTGGATCATCCTCTCATTCAGTTCCTCCTCAAACCTTCTTTTCTGTGATTTTGTTCTGAAATGAAAAATGTGGGAGGTTACTTTGGAAAATCATTACACTTTTAATAAACATTAACTTTAAACAATGGGGTGATCACTGGCATAAACTTGCGAGGATAATAGCATTTTTTTAACATTTATGCTGCAATACCAGCTATAGGTTTCAGGCACACTGAGCCTCATAATAAGCTCTCAACAAAACCAGCATAAACTACAGAGTCTCACACACAACACACACAAACAAAATCTAGAGTTTAGCTATTAGGGAGCACTTTAAAAACAAACACAAGAAAACATTTCATTAAAAAAAAACAACCACAAACCAAGAGAGATCAACAAATTCTGGTTGAAGGAAAGTCTTCCACAGCGTTATGAATTCATGAAAAAGAATAGGAATATGCTCGAATTCATAAAACATTCCTATTTCTTGTCGTTATTTTAAAAAAATCCTCGTCAGAATTGTAGGATAAGCAATAATGTGCTAGTGCACTGAGGCATAATGAGTATTCTCTACCGAAAGCCTACTAACTCTTCTTTTCTTGGAAATACTTTATTATTTTTAAAAAGAAAACTGACCACCATGTCCAAAATTAGTTTCGAACATATGTCATGTTCCTTTATATATAACTTATAACACAACTGCAATGAGAAAAATAATCTTTTCACTGGACTCAGCATGAGCCCAATGGACGATCAGCAGAATGGGTTTGTCTTTGCTAGTGTATGCTACTGCAAACATCCTCAGTCCTTTCAGCAGTTGTACTCTCCTTAAAAATTAAATATTTCAAATATTGCCAGATTATGTCTTTGCCTCTTGAAAACTTAAATCCAACGTGAACTTAGTGTTTTGTAAGAAGTCAACAGTCAGATCTGAAATTTGACCCTTAGCTTACCAAAATTTTCTTAACCTACAAATTGAGTCATGTCAAAGGTAAAAAAGATTTTCTTTAACATCAAGTTTTTGGGATATTTCCCCAAAACTGATAACCTGTTGCAGAATTCAAATTAATCGAGAAATTATATTAGTGTTTTTACAGTAACTTTAAACAACCCAACTGATTTCATGCTTATTCAGTGATATAGAATTTAGGTAAGAAAGTGTTAACAACTTATTTTTCCATATGAAACAATTTGCCTAGGAGAAATAACTAGATAGAGAAGGAGACATTATCTAATCACACTTAATCCTCTTGGCAGATCCCTAACAACATAAGACTCTCATGGAACTAGATAAGAGTGACACAAACAGAAGTCTACAGTCAGCCTTCAAACCCCACATTTTCATATTCTAATAAAATACTGATTTTCAAAATGCTTATTATCATTTCAGCTCTCTCCTGTGGGAATGACTAACTGGGTTATCTAGAATCCTAGTTATCTACCTCACTATGGACATTAGACTCCAGTAATGGTTTCTAGAAACTCCTTCCATAATACGGTATCAAGACACATGGTAACATTTCTACCTTTTAGATCTATTTTTGAGTGGCATTTAGAAACACAAAAGCAAGAACATTTCAGAATCTTAATGAATTGATTATTTGCAAATACCAGAGTCCAATGATCTTTCTTTTTACCATAAAGCTGACAAAAGTCCTTTTGACATACAAATGTAAATGCTAAGTTTTAAAAACAGAGACTGTTTTTATTAATATCATGCATATTCAGTCAAAACTTGTTCACCATCTGGAATTTAGGTAATTGCATAGCTCTCCAGTATCCTGTGATGAGGACACATTTACCAAGCAGAAAGATAGGGAAGGAACAGATAGAATGACTTGTTTGCATAACCAAAGACAATAAAAATACTAATTTTTAAAGGGTTCTTTCAAACGATTTTATGATATTTGTAATGTTACTTATAATTTTGTAAGAAAGACATGATCTGAAGTGTTACCAAGTCATAAAAGTAAAAATTAACCATTCCAGGTTTGTGACAGGAGAACGAAAAATTAAAGCTATCGTGATTTTGAAAACATTTTGTGTAGCAGGAACACTACAAGGAAGACCACAAAATACCTTAAGAATGTTTACTACTGCAAGCATACTACAGACTTGGAAATAATAAAATGCAATGAAAGTATAAAGCAATTAACAAAATACGTATTTTAGTATGTCTCATTAGCTGTTGTAACAAATTATTAGTCCATTCTATCTTCTCTTTTCTTACCTCTCTGTGCCTACTCTCAATTTTTCTGCATATGATTTCCTCCCCACTGATAGAGTAATTGGGTTGTTAGGAGAAAGGAATAGTAGCCCATCAACATACTAATTCAGAACAATGCAGTTTGTTAGCAGGAAGTGTATTTGCAGTTCATACGTAACATGTCTGCCAAATCTCTTTCAATAGCCCTTCTCTGTGTAAGAGGTATCAGCTGAAAAAATAGTCTGGGTGAGGAATGTCCCTTAATATTTGAAAGCATGCCTTATATATATTAATGTATATGAATGTATATGTATTTATATGGACTTTATATAAATTATTTTTAAAAATTAATTTACCTCTCTCTGCAACGCTGAAAATGATATTGCCCCATGGGAACATCCTAAAAACCAAAAGAGAATACCTATGAACTATAATAGACTTTGACAACATCAACTTGCTTTAAAAATAGTGTTGAAAACAGGGTCAAGTAATGAGAAAAGATTCCAATACAAATACTTTTAGCATTAGATTAAAATTGTCTAATAGAAATATCCAGCCAAGAGTAAAGATAGAGTGACCTGAAGACAAACTGATCTAATCTTATAAACACTAAATAACTAATACAACAGTCTGAATCAAAGAATGTTTCGCTTTACTAGAAAGTCACTGCTTCAAAGTCACCACTGTTTTAATGCAGCTGAAACTCCTGCCAGCTTCAGCAAAAAGCAGTGTTAAGTGCTTTTGAAAAAAACAGGTCTGAGTGGCCAAATATAAGCAGTGGTAATTATTTTTTATTGATAAGCAGCAGCAGCCATCACAGCCACATTTATTTTGAGATTAATAGTGATGGCTGGGTACTTTCTGTAATGAACATATCACAATCCACATTCTGTTGCACTGTATTTATTGAACAAGATGGGTTACGTGGCTCAATCCTATGTAACAGGAACAAAACTGAATGCCAATGTTGAAGACCATTAGAATTTACCTTTATGTTTGCCCTTTTTAGAAGTCGAAGATAATGCAATGTACCAGCTGTGGACTGACAGCGTTTTAGTGATGGCCGTAAAATAGTGTTAGTATAATTAAAAAGAAGTCTTTTCTGTTCAGTGTAAGAGGTGTAACATTGTACTACAGTACTGTGAAACTCTGGCCATCAGCCATAACTGATGAGTGGTCAGTGCACCTTCAAAAGGTAGATGTTACAGTGACTATAGATTTGGTTTGCAGAGAACTCTTCTAATAAAGTCCACTCCAGGTACCCCAGGGATATTCTAACTTCACAGCCTTTGCTCCAGGTTTGGCATTGTTCCAAATGGAGAATGTGGCTAAATAGCCAATAAATCTCAGGGAATCTCTCTGTATCAAAATTGTTCCTTCCCAAAGGTGTCGTGCTCTGGCTTTATGTTCAAAATGTCTTTCCACAAGGTGAACAGCAGCCACTCTACATGCTGGGACTGGGGCTCACGCTCAGGGTCAAACTGTGCATTTTAGTGAGTACATTTAGACTCCTTATAATTCAGAGATACACTTATAGCAAGACATGGCTCCTTAGAATCTAATCCAAAGCTCACATGCAAGTGGAAGAGCTCCCACCAACTTCATATTTTTCTATCAGAAATAACCAGGTATATAGCAGTGAGCACCCCTTTCCTTTCAAATATTGCTAAATTGTATGAAATGACATAAGTAGGCCCCTACTGTTGTGCTAATCTTGCCGTTTTCGGTGGTCATGCTGTCCCTGTGATGCAAGTGTGCAAATGGCTTGGCTGCTCCCCAGGATTCCAGATATCGGGTCATGCGGACAGAAGCTCTCATTTTGGCTCCATCGAGAGTATGTCGAGGTCTAATGTGGTGCTGAGGGCTTCGCTTCTCTCCCTGGATGACAGAGAATAAAAGGTGATATCAGTCCTTTGTGTTCATTATCTTTTGAAGCAGTTATGCATCATCTGGTATCATATATCTGCATGCTTAGGAACTTAAAAATGGAGAGATGCTAAGAACCTGCAATTCTTAATGATATTGCTGGGAAATATCAGAGACTTATTTCTGAAGAGCGGGAAAGATTCGCAATGCAAACATTGTGTATTTGTAGGCATCAGTAATAGCTCTGATCAATATCTTATGGTAGTGAATTATTCAATAAAGAGATTAGTGGTCCTGCTCAAAAATAACTATGACTGGCCACAAAATAAAAGTGCTACTAACCTTAGGATTGATTACAAAGTAAGTCTTAACATTATGCTCTTTCAGATATGGGTCCCTCACATCTCCATCCCCATCTTCCACTTTGTAAGCTCCATTCAAATGTGCCAAGGTGACTGAGGTGATGTGAACACGGCTGAAATTATATATTTTAAAAGAATGACAGAATCACAAATACCAATCAAAGCATAATTTGAACCTGATCAAGCTTTTTTACTAGCTTTTGGATATACTTTTTATACACTGCTTACTTCATTTACAGTCTGTCTAATCTCATTTTTAGAAGTTCTAATGGGCATAAATCTAAAGGTTTCCATGCACAAAAAATCCTTCTTAAATCACAGGAAATACTGACTGCCTGTTTTTTTTCCTAAAGAAAGCGCTAAGAATTAGTTCAAGCTTCTCCATGAAAGCTGATGGCTGAAGACATGGTACCTATGCATTTCTCCACGAGTCCAAATGTTAACAGAGTTCACTCTTACCCTGGGACTCCTCCAGCTTCCATATGATTTGCCAGAGTTACATCATGTGACCACACATCGTACTGCCACTTCTGTAGCCCAATAACACCACAAAGCACATTTCCAGAGTGCACTCCTACACGCATATTAATATCAACTCCAGTTGCGTCTCTCACTTTCCTGTAGTTGAGAAGAAAACAAGTATTAATATACATAATAGGGCCTCTGTTTTCTTTTAATCTGCCCATCAAACTGGCAGTAAAAACAGTGACAACATTTATTTTTTTAACATTGCCTCAATTTTTTTATGCTAGGATTATTTCTATATATTACCTTTCCTGTTATCATTATTTGCAACTATTTGTAGTAAATACTAAATCTTAAGTCCATGTCTGAATTCCCTTCTTTTATACTTATCTGAAATTATTTGGGAGGGCTGAACTAAGTAGTGGCGATGTTTGGCCTCATGGTAAAACCTAGGGACTATTTTTGTCCTACAGGCAGCTTTTGGAGATCTGGAACTACTGTTATGCACCCTTCTATCTGAAGACCCTAATATCTACATTGGACACTTTCTCATATCTGTTATATGAGAGGAAGGATGAAAAACGCAGCACCTCAGGATATTCTACTGGCTGATGACTGGTACACTTTTTGGGGATATGAGCTCAGTGCCATTCAGGTTGTGGAGAACATAGACTCAACAGCCTTCTACATGCTTGGTGAATGCTGTACCCACTTGACTGTTATATAAAGAATGAGAGGCCACCCTCACTGTCCAAACCACATCTAAACCTTTGGCCTTTCCAATGACTTTAGACAGAGATGAAGTATCTGTTCACCCCAACCCAAATCAGAAAAGCCGTACGTGTAAGATAGGCATGAATCCTTCCAGAAGAAGCTCTTCTGAATCAAGGTGGTTTACTTAAGTCAAACAACCACAACATTTTCAGACATATATCATATGAGTACCTAACTTCATATGTAAAGAGTTATAGAATTAATTCAGACATCTACAGGTTTATACATTTCTAAGAAATGGGAAGATTGTAACTTAACTGCATTTAGGTGTTTAAGCCCCAAGTCATGTGGACCAAAACTAACCAGTAATAAAGAACACGTACATGCATTTATCTTGAAGGAATTCAGGGTTTTGATGGAAAGAACAACTATAGAATAAGAAACCCAAATGGCTCCTGTATATGAGTCAGATTCATAGTTCTAGCAACATATTCAGTTTTGATGAGAATCATTAGCTCTGTACCTTCTGAATTACAAAACTAACTGGATGTTTCTTTTCTTTTTTTTTCTTTTTTTTTTTTTTTTTTGAAAGGGAACATAGAACTTAACAGGCTTAATTTGATATGGGAAATCCTACATTTAAGCAGTATTTCTCAAGTGTTCTTTTTCTGGGAAATGAAAATAAAAGGATCATGACTGAAAGTATTTTGTTAAACTGTGTTTTGAAATTATTAAAAAGAGGATAAGTTCTTTAATTTCTTCAGTCTCTATCAAGTGTTTATTGGTATTTCTTTTCACTTTGCCATTTTACACTGCTCTTGTGTACCTGACACACTTGAAAATGAACTGCTTGTAAATGATCTTTGCAAGCAGTCAGCAAATGATAAACCCCGTTTTGCTCTGCACAAGGAATATGACACAAGCTTAACACTTTGGGGAAAAAAAAAAAAACATGTTTTACAAAACTGGGCAAAGTGGAAGAGGAACATTTATCTAGAAGTGCTTGTCGAAAGGCTGCTCTGCCATATTCTGCAAAGCAAGCCATAAAGTCTGCTTTATAATAAGCTCTCAGGAGTTAAGGAGGGGAATAAGTAGAATATGTTCCAAAACTGAATCTTCTCTTCTGTGTCACAAATTAAAGAAACCACAGAATATTTTTAAATTAGAAGTGTTACTCTGGACGAAATTAAGGTTTACTACTACTTGTCTCCCGTGCTCCCTGAACAAATGCTATGACAATGCAGGCACTGAATCTAAGAATGTAGTCCATCACATCTCCATAGGATACTTGCCTTACCTACACAAGTATATCTGAAACTTCCCACCACTATTTCATTTTCTGTTCCCACGATCTCTCTGGTTTCTCTCAGCACACCACAGTCTGTGTACCCATCTTGGCTGGGCAGACTACACTTTTCCTACTGCAGTTTGAAATTTGAATTTGTAAGGATTCTGTATTTCACCAGCATGGTTAGCTTGCACGTAGTCATAGAAACTTTACTACACACAAGCAAGAGCTCAGGTCATTAGGAAAGTATCTGCTCTGTCCACCTGAGTTTTATTCATCGGTAATTCTGGATTGATGTATCTAAGATTCACCTAGTCCCATTTTACACACTTTCACACACTCAGTGTGCCTTGAACATTTAGTCCCTGGAAAATTTCCAGTTTTAAAAGCATAGTTCCCTTTTGGATCAGACCTGCAGGAATGAAATTATACCTCAAAAATTATTTTATTTTGTATCTAGCTTTCCAATTGGTACAACCACCTCATCCAACAGTTTCTTTCACTTTTCTCAGAAATGGAACTCATTTCCAGCTACCAAATCAAAGACAGCCTTTGAGAATCTATGGCTAAACAACATGTAAATTAGGAAGTCAGGAGACAGACAAGGGGGTGGAGTTTAGGCTGGAGGAAAACAGCACATATATTCATACACAAACATATGTGTAAAATAAGCTCTATCCTTAAAGCATCCAGTTAAGATGGCCAGCTCTCAACATCACAGGCCACAGTGGCATCTATGGCTTGATAACGTGACCATCCTGCTCCCAGGCAAGCAGGCTGAAGACTATAAGAAACACTGGATTTGTTCCAACATAGAGCAGAGAAGCAAAGCCATTAATCAATAGGACTACTAACATGTTCAAATGGAAACAATCTGTAGCATAGTGAGCTGAATTGCTCAAAATGGAGCTACACATCATTAGGAAACAAGACTGAATAAAGTTTTTTATTATAGATCACCTGGCAATTTGGTAAAATTACTTCTTTTTTCTTCATAGATAACTGGAACTGAAACCATATTCAGGTGGTAAAATCTATACAGAACTCTTAATCTAAGCAGCAAACTGTTTTTTTTCAGTAATTTATAGACTCAGGGGTGAGTTTGCACCTCAGTGACTGAATATAACAAAACCTCACATCTGACAAAAAGGTTATTTCAGATGGAGTGAGTCAAACATACACTGAGTGACACACTTTCAACAGCAAGAGTATTACTACTTCTAGTTTTACAGGCCACAGAGGTATTTCAGGAGATGCTTCCACACAAAGATGCAGCAATCACACAACAAAATATGGACTTGATTAATAATCAGGGTTTTTTTTTTCACCTACAGGCTGCAACACATAACATAATATTTTGAAAGCATTTGCAAACATGGGGAACACATTCTTCACTTCTCACAGCGATGTAAACAGGGTGTGATAATCAGGCATCTGTCTACAGGAGCATTGTGGATTCGGACTACAGTAATAAAGTCAGATCAGAATGTGCTATACCACTAAAAAATAATTTTCTAGTCTATAAGGCTGCTTTTACCAAGGAGGACCTTATCATCCAGCATTAACAATGAGCATACTTGATAGCAGCTTGAGCAGAAAGTTTTTTCAAAGAAAATTGTGAAGTTTTGAAGTGCGAGGAACTGACAGATTGCTCTCTGAGCTCAAGTAAAGCTCTGCATTATGATGTGTAAAATTATACTTTCAGTTTTTCATGAAGGGCAATTTATGGCTTGGGCTTAGCATTGTTTTTCCACCAGACTGTAACCTTGTAGACTTTTTTATCTTAAATAAAAAAGCAATGGGTTGACCAGAAACTATATGCAAATGGTTTTAACTCACATTTATCACACAGCACACAGATCTTTTCAAATTCAAACCAGAAATCTCTCATTTTCACTGAAATGCTGTGGAAAAAATCCAACATTTTTTAAGCCAACCAAAGGAGGAAGTCAGAACTTAGGGACAGACAGTCTTACCTACTTTTCTACTGAATTGATGTTATCTTTAGTTCCTAATATGTTAGAGAAGCAATTGGTTTAATTATAATGAAGTTCTAGTATATCTAAAAAGCAACTGAGGAAACAGCCAAATCTGTAGATTTTAATGCTTGGCAAGAAGAAGTACTCCAAGTACCATTTAAAAAAAAACCAAAACAAAACAAACAAACATGTATTTGAATACAATGTAAGGTACAACCACTTCTGAATGAAGAAAAAATATTTTAGAAAATGCAGGAGCCTGATTCCTGTACTGAGGTTAGTTTTACAAAAGATCTCTAAAGCAAGAAGATCAAAATCCTAATTTCCACAAATACTAAAAATTTTCTGTGAATGCCTTAAAATGAAAAGAACCAAATTGGTTTAATGAACCTACCCATATAGTAATTACCCTGGATCGAATCAGAAGATCAGATAACTGAAAGCTGAAACCCTTTTGTGACTAGATTACTCACATATGAGAGTAGTATTTAAGGATTAGAGGAATAATTTTTGCATGCCTGTGTAGTTAATCATTGAAATAGCACTGTTCGACATAACTATAGACTTCATGATGAGGTGCATGCCACACACACACCCCTCACAAAGATGAGGTAGTTTCTTACTTTGCTACCTGGACAGTGGTAAATAAGATTTAGTCAAAACCATCAAAATTGGAACTAAAACTTACAGAAGATCATATCATGTTTTAAAACCAAAGACCAATTGTTTAAAAAAACAAATCACACAGATGACTATCAAATATCCAGACCTCCACATGACATATATTTTTGCAAAGTGTAGCTCACCTAGATATACTGTCATTTTATTCAAAGAAAACTTAGCTTTTCTACAGGAAAGATATTTGTGCCATTAACATTAACTGCTATAAGTAATCATTTACAGTATTTTAACTCCTAAAAGCTGAAAAGAACTTCAGTTATGAATTATCTGACCTTGGCTAGAAAATAAAAAAGAGGTGGAAGGTTTTTTATTTGCCTTTTCCTCACAAAACGTTTTCTAAATGAACTAACAGAATCAGACCCTTGCTTAACAAATAAACTACAATACCGAGCTGAATTTTCTGCATAGGCAGGTTTAAGACCCATGGTGTTCAGACATCCAAACTACGTTTAAGTACCCTCATACTGAAATGTGTCCAGCTTTGATGGCAGAACTCATCTAGGGCAGGTAGTTTACAGAAGAGTTATTTCTACTCTGAACTGAGAGTACAGATAGCAGTCAGGTGAAGAGAGGAGGAGAAGTAATACTGCCCTTTTGCAAGAATTCTTTGAAGTCCCATTGTCTTCAGAATTGCTGAAATTGCCTATAATCCATTCCCAATCTACTTTGAGATCAGTACTGATCACTACTGATCCCAATCAATAATAAGCTGGAGAATTTCTCAAGTATGGCCAAAACTGTATCCTCAGATGCCTTACAAGTGTTAACCCATCAGATACAACCATTTTTTTTTTCCTCTTTCACAGATATCAAGCTTCCTGTTATTACCAGAGTTACTTGAAATAAGTTACAACTGCTATTTCAAAAGCAATCACATTAGGATTCTCAAACATTTTGTTCTGTTCTCTGTTTCAAAGACAGAACAAGCACAATGATTATGGGAAAGAATTAAGTGACAAACACAGTAATTGACAAATCCAAAATACTGCTGATAAGCACAGAATTCTCAAAAGTCCCTTAATGTGTTAACTGACAAAACTTTTTAGAAGGTCCTCACCTAAAAAATTAATTACAGCAAAGTTGCAACTAAACCTGGGGTCTAGTAAGGCAGGCATATTTAACTGATTATTTAACAACATGGGAAGTCAGTCTTTTGGCCCAGGAATCTTTAAGCCATTAGAAATTACTTTGGTAAACGTGCTCATTATCACTCCACTGGCTCAGGGCTGAGGCATCTTAATCGTGGAGGGGCAACTGCTCCTGATCACCACTGAACTCCAAACTCAGAGGAGTCAGAGTTCTGGCCTCTCACAGAGCCATATGACTAGCCGGTGGGTGGCAGCTTCATAACTCTGCCTAAGTGATGTTGGTTGGGATATTTATCACCTTGGAATCACAGAATAGTTGATGTCAGAACAAACATCTGGAGATTGTCTAGTCCAACTTCTGCTCAAAACAGGGCCAGTCAGAGCATGATGTTCAGGGCTCTAGCTGTTGGATTTTGACTATCTCAAAGGCTGGAAACTCCACAACCTCCCTAGGCAATCTGTGCCATTGCTTAATCACTCTCACAGTGAAAAAAGTGTTTCCTATGTTCAGAGGGAACCTCTTGTGTTTCAGTTTGTGCCCACTGCCTTTGGGCCTTTCACTGGGCACCACAGGACACCCTGGCTCCATCTTCTTTGCACTGCCCCTTCAGGTACTTAAATGCGCTCATGAGATTTTTCCCCTTCCACTTTTTCTTCTCCAGGCTGAACAGTCCCAGCTCTCAGCCTTTCCTCGTATGAGCAATGCTCCAGGTTCTTAACCATCTTTATGGTTTAGTTACAAGATAGCCTGGCACAACCCATCCTATTAAAACATTTATTAGATGAGGCCAAGATCAAGATTACCATTGCTGGACCTTGTAGTGAAGCACAGCAACTACTGTAGGTCTAAATGTTTCAACCAGCAGCACAGCTACAGACAGAAAAGAGCCGGAATTTTTATTGTTGTATTTTTAACAAAAAGTTCAGCACTTACTTAATGGCTTCACACATGTCCAGTCCCATTTTCACACAATTCTTGGCATGATTTTGAAGAGATATAGGTAGTCCAGAAACACAGTAATAGCAGTCACCTAGGATTTTAATTCTCATACATTCATTTTCCTGGAGGAAAAAGAAAGGTAAGATGGTCACTTTCAACTTGAATTACATAAATGAAGGGTTACTAAGACTGACTTAAATGATGTTAGTAAAATCATTCTACCTACGCTTGTTTCAGTAGAGAGAGATTTGGCTTGCTAAAAAAGAAGTGCTGTCAGAGTTTTGTACGGATGACTCCTCCATCTGTTATGGTCCTTAATGGGCAAAACAACGAAATAAGTTCACCGCAAAACATGTATCTGCAGTGTTGTTCACACCTTAGATTAAAAACTGAACCAAAGTATCATGTACTCAATTTAAATAAAGTCTTTCTGTTTGAAATATCAAATCAAAAGACCTAGCCTTCCATATTTACATCTCTGAATATGTACTAGGCAATACCTCCTGAAACTAGTAATCATAATCTTATTTCTATCTTTTGTACTCTAAGGCAATGTAAACTTGTGGGGTTTTTTAAACTTGTGGGGTTTTTAATCCTGGAAAACAGTTTTGTACTAATAAAAAACACAGAACACTTTAATCTGTTTTAGTGTTTCTGATTTCACCTTCACACACAGCATGAAGTTTGATGCAATTTTTATAAAAATGACACCTAAATAAACAGAAGAAAATCTTCTGATTGTAGTCTTCTGATTGAGTCTTTTCTTGAGTAATCAAGAGGCTGTGGTCAGTAAACAAAACCGCTTTGATCATAATTGTCTCTCTTGTCCTCCAGTCTCTTAAATGCTTTTTCAGAGATCAGAAAACTGGCTGTATCAGTTTTCAGTCCTGAGTTTCTTAAACCCTGTTACTGTAAAAAATCTATTTAAAGAGCGTTCATCTGCCATTAAGCTTTACTGGGCTCCATAAGCTGTCTCTACTGGTCCTATTAGAGAGAGCTATCTTGGGTTTCACAGATTGTCACACTGGCAGAAACACACTGTTGCACTCAGACCAGAGCCAGATTTTTTCTTCACACGTTTCAAGTCTAATCTTCCTGCCAAAGCCTCAGAAATGCTGCCAGAAAGTAGAAGAGTCCCCAGAAAGAAAAAATATTTTAAAGATGACTTATTTAAACTAACAGTAGCAGCCCAGTAGAAACTCACCTTTGCAATTTGATCAAACTTGCCAAACAGCTCATTTAGCATGTGCACCAATTCCCCTGGAGAACAGTCACTGGCCAGGCGAGTGAATCCCACAATATCAGCATACAAGATGCTACAATAGAAATGAAAAGAAGCTTGGTCACAGTTTCCTTCTGCAGAACTCAGATTTATCAAGTAATAGCAAAACCTGAAAGCAAGCATTATGGACTACACAGAGGTATGCTGATACCCAAAACAACCACTGCTAAATGTAGAGCAATAAATATATTTATAGCTAAACCTACATTTACTTTTAAAGGCATTATGTTTATAGGTAATATATACCTATGTTTACCTCTATAGGTACTACCTTCGCAGATATTACTAAATTATTATTTATAGGCATTCTATGCCTGTATTTATTACAGTGTATTAAAACAATAGAAATATTTTTCCTACTCACATATCAGCAATATAATAATGGTAATTGTTTCAATGAACATCTTTATTCTCAGAAACTTTATCATTGTAGACATTTTCTATCTAGATTTACCTGTCAGTGATATGCAACATGGAAATCTTTGTTCACTTGTTACTCAGACTATTAAACTCAAGCTTGATTACTAAGATATTCAGGTATAGACTGTTTCTATTCACCAAGAAAACTTGACAGTTCCATAGAATCAGGCTATGGAAAAAGTAGCAAGTGAAAATGAACTTAATCAGAAGTCCTGCAATGCTTGCTTTAAAAAAGAAATTTCTAAGAATGTCATTCAAATTAATTTGTCCAGTCAAAAAACCAGGCAAAACAACATATAAAGATGAAAGAATATTTAAAATAAATGATGAATTATTCTTCTTACTTCTAGAAATTTATAATTAATAATTAATTTGTCAACAGAATATTTTATCTCAGGTACTGTGCAAAATACATATGTGATACAGCTATGTCTATTTATGTTATATAAACCCTGAGAAATTGCTCCAGTTAAGAAAATTACGAATTCAGTATAATATAACTGACATGAATTACAATTCTGACTAGTATAGATGAAAGCAATATTTGGTACTTTAGCCTGAAAAATTTAGACATTATGAAGAAAGCCTCTTAATGCATGGCTTTTTCCAAACAATTCCTTTGTATTATCAACTTTGTTGCTCTTCTGGAACGTGGAATTCTTAGCATTTGATGAAATTTATGGATACTAAACAGTAAGTTGTTGAAAAACATATTAAAACAATTATTTTCTGAACTGCTCTCTTAAGAATTTCTTTTCAAAATTTTTTTGAATGCAGTTGACACATTTTTTTACAGTACAATACCTTACATTGGTGTGCCTTTTGACATACAAATTGTGGAAGTTGTTGGTATTTTCCAGCTGGCCTGCCTTGGGACCTTGCAACCTCTGAATGATCTCTGCTTTCATTTCCATAGCAATGTGAGCAGGTAATAAAGAAAGTAGAAGACGTTCCTAAAATTTAAAATAAAATGTCCACAAATTCTTTAAGGAGAACCAAATCAGTATGGAAGCAATACTGTGCAAGGAATACACTACTTTCAATACCCTAGAACATTCTGATGAGTCTTGAAATCAGGCATATGCCAGGTATGACCTCCAAAATTAATCTGTTCCTTGAAAAACTTGACAGAGATATACACACAATTCCAAGTAAATGTAACTTCTTCAAGGTTCTGTGTATATTAGAAAAAGTGTAAGCTAAACTTAACGTCTGAAGACATTAGGCATAGAAATCTACTCAATACCTGAGCAGAATGCAGGAAATATGGATCAGCAAATAAAGCAACAGCTGCAAGAACTGTTTAAAGGATTTCAGGGAAATGCAGTCCAATTCAGGAAGAAGTAGGCTAAATCATTTTTTTTTAAAATGTATTTTAAATGTTTAGTCATACTTTTAGCAGTTGTTAGACTGAAAATGAAAAGATAAAATCAGGACACAGTACATATTGAAAAAGCTGGACTTTTGCAGACTATTTTGATATGTACTCTTACCTTACTTTATTATGTCATTTGATGAACTAAAGTTTTTTGAAAATACTAACCTAAAAGGAAATTGAATATTTAAAAAAAAACCCTACATTCTTTTCCTTATCTTTTGTTGGTATCATACTCATAGTCTTCTTGTGAAGCTCTCTTACATCAGTACATTTTAATTTTGCCCACTTTACCTGTGACAGCTTTTCATTGAGCTCCTACTTCTCTGGAAAACTGGATCAACAAGGGAACAGATAGAACTCTGAAAAAAAACCCTTCCTGCTTTGATCATACTCCACCTCAAATCTGAACAGGAATTTCCCATTTTCTCATAGGCAGAGTAGAGAGGCTAATTCTGGCTAAGTCTAAAAACCAGAACCCTAAACCAGTGAGGAGGGTGAAAGCATCTGTAAAAGCCCGTAACAGTCAGAGAGAGAAACAGCTACGTCAGAAAAGACGACAACCTCAAAATATGCATGGTCTGCAGGTGTTACTCACAGTGATGAGTTTTCTTTGGTTCACAACACGTATTTTTGCAGAGTTTGCAGTTCTGTTCATGAAGATAGCAGAAGAAGTGTAACCATTAATCCAGTGCTCTGTCTGGGATAATTACTGCTGTTCAGGTCTAACGACCTTGAGTAGAGCATGGTAATAACAGGGCTATAGAGTATCTGATATTTGCAGCTACCTCGGCTATCTGTATCTGTCACGTATAATGAAGACTCCCCATTCCTGCTAGCATTTGCGTACCTTTAAGTATAGCATTAGTTTACATGAGGCCCTATGAAGCTGATCCTGCACACACTTTGTGAACAAATTCTATTTCAGTGAATCAAGACTGAATCTTGCTTTGTTGCTAAGTAATATCGAACTAATAATTTTCTTTCTTTGCTCTATTTTTTTTTACTTTGGTGAGATCTAAAAATAATTTTGATTCACATATGTATGGACTGCTCTTTATTTTTCATACTGAAGCATATCACATAAACAGTAAGATGAGTCATGAAGTAAATGTTCAAGGAAAAGCATACCTGTCTCTAGCCTGACTAAAGGAGGCAAGTATAAAATAAAAGATGTACTGTTTTTCTACTGCTAGGATCTCAGTTTTTACACGTTGTAACTGAGAGGAATATACACAATTGACTTTTCATCAAAATGCTAATGTGGCTTTATTTCTTAAATGCAAGATTAATTTAGTACATCGAGGAATTTCAGCAAGTGCACATCCAAGAAGATGCATATTTTCATTTCAAATGTAGTCCACTGGTGGAGGTATTTTGCTAACTTATAAAGAATGCCTGCAGAGCCAATGGATTTTTCTCCATAATGAAAGCTTACTCTTCTAAGTTGCTCTTTATCTAACAGAAAGTTGCTGTTCTGTGATGTACAGGACAGGTTAGCACTTGTTAAGAGTTACCATTTAACAGTTAACAAAGAGGTGAGTGCTCTTAGCTTGTTTTACATCACTGTGTCCTGTTGTACCATGGCTAGTAAATTCAGGCTAGTTCACTATCTTCCTATGACTCCATTATGATTCCAGACACAAAGTGAGGCAAGGCACTCAACATCCAGGTTACTGCTTATGTCTTTGAAACACAGAGAGGCTGGCAAAAGGTCACAGATAAAAGCAAGAAAAGTTTTCAAGAAAGCAATAGAAATAGAAAAAGAAAAAGGTTTTGTAGGAAGCAGTGTGAAGTAAACTACAAGCTAAAGAAACATGAGAGGAAAGCGAAAACAGAAGGCCCTCATTTCGTAGGGTACAGCAGGAGAGGCAGGATATTTCCCCTCCTCCAGGCCAGACCACTACTCCATTCTGCTTAAACATCCCAGTGAAGCTGTTCACCACACCAGAACTTACCTCCAAAGAATGTTTTCCTTCTGCCATTTCCACCGTACAGAAGAGAAGGTTACAACCAGAGGTGGCTTTAGAGAACTGCAATCGGTGAAGCACACTGCAAAATACCCTGCCATGCCCAGTTTATACCTAAAGGTTTCAGCCACCCTCTCCATCATACAGACTGCGAGTGCTCACATTTCAGTCCCGAAGTTACTACTTGTGTAATAATGTGTTATCAAGTCACATATTACAGTTCACCCAGATTGTTAATTTTGGTGTTTTTTTCACTAAAAGACAATTTTGAAAGAAATGAAATCTCAACTATTTATGAAGACTGTGGCTGGGCTGGACAGCTAACCAAATAGAAAATGGTTATAAATACACTGTTTCTTCCCTTTCTGCTAAGAGATCCTAAGAAATGCAAAGCATTTAAGAATACTTCTTCCTCCATATTTTGTCATCTCTGGTGGCTAAAAAGAGCATAGTGGAAGGATAAAAAACAATTACTACTGAGATTGTAGTGCCCGATGTTGTGCACTGAAATTTCTTCAGACTAGAACAGTGTGAGGAACATAGCAAATGAAGACTGCTGGTAATGATGGCTTTTTATTTAATAATACATTATGTACTATTCTCTCAAAAAGACAGAAAATCTACACATCAAAACCTAGGTGAACTGACATACAAGCCACTGACTTTGAGACAAAACACCTGTCTATTTGTGGTAGACAGAGAAGTCACTCTCAGAGGTACAGTCTGTATGAAAAAAGCCAAAGTAATTCTGAATGCAGGTCGAGATGCACCATTTATAAGTCTTTAGACCGAAAGTAACATTACCTGCTTCTGGTGAAAAAGAAACTGCTATGTAATAGCAATATGTAAATAGCAATATGTAAATAGCAATAATTAAAATCCCCTCACAAATGTCATTCCCTGAAATATTACCAAGATGACCTTACAGCCAGTACCTGTGATTCATGCACACAAGACTGCTTCCTGATTGTCCATGTGTGTCTGAGGCTATGCTTTCCCCTCACTGCTCAAATCACTTGTAGCTGAGATCTTTAAGTCCCAGGGCTAAAAGACAAAGCACACGATCCATACAGAGTACAACATTATAGTCTTTCCATACTGTAGGTTGAAGTATTCCTTTCTTCTCTGAACAAGCCCATCTGGATCCCAGAAGATGGCTAGCAATCCCTGGATTCTCTAACTAAGGATTTGCAGTGGTATTTGTCAATCTGTTACTGTTCTCAAACTCTCACATCCAAGTCCATTTCCTTGCCAGAATTTTCCGTGAATTATACAGATTACCTCAGCAGTCATTCCCAGTTACTCATCACTCCCCTAAAGCTTGATAAACTCTAGATGTTTGTTTAGCGAAAGTAAATTAGCATATCTCTGGTAAAGATCATAGCACTGTGTCTGTTTTTGCAAGGTGGCAATTGCATTTGCAGCATCTTGCACAATGGAGGTCATGCAGTTGTTATGCAGCAAGCAAGCAAAATATCCTCAAATACGTGGTACGGTACATTTTTTTAACTGCATATATCACAAATCAAACTCCTCTTGGCCTGAGTCAATAATGCTTTATTTATTTGCTCATTTCTGTTTTGTTATGTAAACTACCAATTCTGATTCACTCAGTTGTACAAGATTACATCACTATCAACTCTTTACCAAAGCATAAACAATTATAAGAATTTATAAATTAAAAGGCCAAATATTCTTCCATCTAGTCTGATTTCTTGAATAATATAGACAGTAGAATGTCATCATGAAGAAACAAAGCTATTCTGAGAGGGCTCACTACATTAAAATTAGTTTAGCACCTTACTCTCAATGGAGGGAAACTGTCCTTCAATGCAATTTACAGAACCAAGTACTGAACTCTCGAAGGGAGCAAGTCTTTCTTTCTCTCTCCCTCTCTCTCTCTCTCTTGTCTATGGAGTGAAATGCAGGTTCAAGTTTTGTTCTTACTGGAAGAAATGCTCATCTTCATTGCTGGGCTTCTGATGTTGAAGAAGTCTGCAGAAAAACTACATATATGTAGATAAATAAAGGATTATAGGGACATTTTTTGCTCTATAATCCCATATAAGGATATTTTTGTCCCTTAATGTCATTTAAGGCACTGAATATTGAACCCTATTTATCTATGGGTTCGGTTTTGCTTTCAGATTCCTGTGGCATATGTCTAATCATCTATTTAGCAAGTTTGACAAACCAGATCAGTAAGTGAGCAGTAAGACTCTAGAAGCAACTAGCATACACATACATCCAGCTTCACCACAAAGTTTAAAAATAAACATGGATAGAATAAAATTTTCAGCTGCCCTTGAAATCTATCAAGAAATAATCACAGAATCAAAGAATCATCTAGGTTGGAAAAGACCTTGTAAATCATCCAGTGCAACCATTGACCTAGCACTGACAGTTCCCAACTACACCAGATCCCTCAGCGCTATGTTGACCCGACTCTTAAACACCTCCAGGGATGGGGACTCCACCACCTCCCTGGGCAGCCCATTCCAACACCTAACAACCCCTTCTGGAAAGAAATGCTTCCTAATATGTAGTCTAAACCTTCTCTGGTGCAATTTGAGGCCATTCCCTCTTGTCCTATTGCTTGTTACTTGGTTAAAGAGGCTCATCCCCAGCTGTCTGCAACCTCCTTTCAGGTAGCTGTAGAGGGCGATGAGGTCTCCCCTCAGCCTCCTCTTCTCCAGGCTAAACACCCCCAGTTCCCTCAGCCGCTCCCCATACGACCTGTGCTCCAGACCCTGCACCAGCTCCGTTGCCCTTCTCTGGACATGCTCGAGTCATTCAATGTCCTTTTTGTAGTGAGGGGCCCGGAACTGAACACAGGAATCGAGGGGCGGCCTCACCAGTGCTGAGTACAGGGGTAAGATCCCTTCCCTGCTGGCCACGCTATTGCTGACACAAGCCAGGATGCCATTGGCCTTCTTGGCCCCCTGGGCACACTGCTGGCTCCTGTTCAGCCAGCTGTCAATCAACACTCCCAGGTCCCTCTCTGACTGGCAGCTCTCCAGCCACTCCTCCCCAAGCCTGTAGCGCTGCTGGGGGTTGTTGTGGCCCAAGTGCATCCCCCGGCATTTGGCCTTATTGAAATAACCTACAAGAAGGTATCTTGTGATTCCTGTTTGCACAGCAATGAAACAGCCATAGCGATGGTGATCAACAGGCTACTTGTTTGGCAAATTATGGTAATGTTTACCCAAATCTCATGCCCATTCTTTTAAATACACCTATTAGGATAAACATCTGTAAATTGTTTTTTCTTAAAGCTAACCTGAACTCGTAACTGGGAGGGGAGATGGGTTTTGAAAATTAGGTGCTATTATCCCCTTAAATTTAGGCTATGTTAGTAATCTCCACCAACCTTATTACTTATACTGAGACCAATAAATTGTATTTTACACATACACACTGAGAAAAGTGATCGATCTTGATTACAGAGACATCAAGAGATGGAGAATTCATCAACTCCTCAGCTGTTTGTTCCAGTGGCTAATCAGCTGAACTGCTAAAAACTGATACAAATGTGTTCTGTATTTCGTACTTTGAAGTCTTGGTCCTGTTATATCTTTCTCAGCTCAAGATTAATGTCCACACTCTCCCTGTAGACATAAACACTGATCAGATAACTTAATTTTCTTTTTGATCAGGTAAACAGCCTTGGCTCCATAAATCTCCTGCTCCTAAGTATTTTCTATACTTTCTTCTCTAAACCCTCAAGAACCTTCAAACATTTTTTGAAAGTTCATTTGATACAAATCCTAACATTGTGCTCCAGTAAACAAAAACATAGACACACACTCCCTTCTGCCTTATTCCCCTCAGTATGTCCGTGCAACTTTCTGCTGTAACTTCTCTGGAGCTCCCTGTCTGCTATGTCTCTAAAATAATTTTCAAAGTTTCAGCCTTCCAATTTTCTATTTATGACCAATACTCTTTGCTTTTAGAATTATGACTTTCCAGACAGTTTTTTATAAACTGTCTTGATGAATATAGTTTATAAAGTATTTCATATGATGGTATTTACTATCAGACCATATTTGACTTTTCTGCAAAAATTATTATAATTATCTTTACGTATCTCCTAGATCATTTATAAAAAATACATAATAGCATAAAAGATAAGAACTGGTTCTCGCAGAACATGACACACATGCCAATTCACTGAACATCTCCACTGACAGTTTCCAGTTACCCCACTCAAATTCCATTAGACTGTGCTCTTTTGAAGGGGAACAGTGTCAATACTTTCAATCAGGATGCCCAGCATCATTGCATCAAACATCTTACTGAAATCTACTGCTTTTGGAAAGTTACTTAAACCAAACCTGTTCCCCATTAAAAACTGCAAAGCATTTTCATATGACTCGATTTCCTACAAAGTTGAGTACATCACTCTATTTCTTTCTGAATACAAAACAATCATAGCAGCATCTTTTATTTCATACTGATTGTTTTCCTATCTAGAGGCAGCCCCTTCCTTTGTTAGGATGGCTTTTTTCCTGGAATACTTCCAAAACGCTGGCATCGGCCTTGACAAAAACAAGCAAGGATTTTTCCTGACATCTAGAAGTCTCCTACATATCACAACTTTTTACTAAATATTTTTTTTTTACATATCTAATTGCTGCTTTGCTGTTACTTGGGGCTAGTACAGGCTTTATGTCACAGCTGACATCTTTTCTGATGACAGAATTGTGAACTCTTGCCTGTTCATTAACAGCCTGCTAAAGTGCTCCCCATTGCTAGCAACATTCATCTGTGATTTGTGTTGGTTTTTTTCCTGTGGAAAATGAGTTTTTCCAAATCCCCAAGCACAGCACTGTAAGACTTTTTATCTTCATGATCCTGTAGGTGAAATTTCAAGGCTGGCAATGCCAGGAGCTGGTATCAAAACCAAAAAATCAATACACACATGTGGAATGAGAGAACCATCCTCTCAGTCCTCACTACTTCAACAGCCATGGAACACAAGCTCCCTCATGAAGATGTTTTGCAGAAGACAAGCTGTAGGTGTTCAGGAGCTGCTGCGGTGAGAAAGGGAGCCTCAAGTTGGGGCTCTCAGCAGGGCAGGGCCCAGCCCCATGGCCAGGTAAGCGGGGCAGGCCCAGGGTGACTGCCAAGGGCCCAGGTCACCAGCCCAGACCATGGTGATAAGACATGTCCACCCAGGTGCAAGGACTGGACCAGGGCCAGGGTGAGTCCTTGCAAATGTAGTTAACATCTAGCCAGCCACCTTCATCTCCAAATAACTCTAGAGCTACCTGAAAGCACTGCCTCACTGCAATGGTTTCAGTGTATGGGTCTGAAAGCTCATTTAAATGCACAGGCTCAGCACATATTTGGCAAAGACAAATTCCTTCAAGGAACTTAGGGGATGCTTAATGTTTATGCATAGATTACAGCTTGCATATGCAGGCTGTCTGACTAATTTTGCAAAGGAGGTTCAATTCACTACACCTTCAGAATACGTGCCTATCCTGTAGCTGTTCAAGAGACAAGTCATCAAACAGCAAAACAATAGAGTAAAAACAGAACATAATGACATAGGCAGCCAGAGCTGCTCAATTAATTGACAAAATTTCAAGGTTTGTTTCTGTCTGATCCTGTTAACTCTTGATTTAAGTTTTATATATCTGAAGATCACTGCTGAATAGACAGAAGCAGCACTTTGCAAAGAATCTGTTTGACGAGATTAACATGGTTATTACTGTATCAGCTTTTAATAATGGTGAAGTATTCCAATGCTGGCATTTGCTCAGTACAATTCTAAACAATAAACCCCTTAACTCCAGTAAATTTCATTCCACATTTTGATGAGGTTTATGTTTTTTTTTTCACTAGAAATGAGCAAAACCATACAAAGCTCTCTCTTCATGTCTTTTCTTTCTTCCAAACCATCCATGGAACGTGTCAGGGAAGATATTCAAGAGCATTGCTTGGAAGGCGCAGCCCTTTCCCTGAAGACAGAGATTTCCTGTTCAGTTGCTCAGTTTAGAGTCAAGCCTTGTGGTTGAAAGCATCAAATCCAAAGCAAAACCAAAAATATTTTTAAGGCACACCACTGCACTTAAATTAGAGGATCACGTCTGAAGTACATTGATACAGCATAGCTCCTCCATGCTCTTCTAGTTAAGAGTGAAACTGGTTGTTTTTAATCTCAGACTTTGCCTGCTGATTTTTCAGCCATCTGCTTAGAGAATACCAACTAAGCATGCGAGAATGTATTTCCTTCTGTATTTCACTGGTAATTTTTCAATATTTTACGTTACCACACAGGTACCACACATTTGTGTAATCAGATGTTAGTCACCGCACAGAAGGATCAAAACCAAGGATCAGTCACCCAACTATGCTTGTCAGGAGCCCACAAACACTTCAAAGAGGGTCAGACAGAGCATTCAGAAGCAGGGCCAGACAGCAATAAAAATGAATTAAAACTCTCAATCTCTGCATTAGATTAGTCAAGAATATAGGTAGATAATAATTGGGGAGGGAGAAGTTTATTCAAGCAGAAGCTAATTCAAGAAATTTATTTCATCCATGTATGAATGAAAAGTGAGCCTACAGTAAGGATCTGTCCTACTTCTTGTGAAACAGCGATTATAAATTTTAATGACGCAAGCTGTATATTTTAACACCTTTTCTGAGCAGCAGTAAGCATCACCGTTCATTCAACAACTCACTTCCTAGCCTTGAAGACAGAGGAAGCTGACTCACGCTAGGTAGAAATTAGAGAACAGGCAGATGTCTGGAGGGTATACACTGTTACTGCATTCATAAAGCAGACCTTTTATTTCCTTACAATGGTCGAAAGAAAAGGGAACAAGAATGATTTTCATTATATGTCTATCTCGGGAATGAAAGCTTCTCTTTTGCTTATACACAGAACACATGTCTTGTAGAAATGTCCCAACTGCTCTTTAATGATTGTATTTACTAGCTACTAAATACAGAAAGTTTTAAGTGATGAATTTTGCTCCCATTGGAAAGTAAACAATAAATACAGATCTTTGAAAATCAATTATCTTTATTTTGAGAAACCTGATCAGGAAGAAAACCAGTAACTTACTGTATGGCAGATACATGCTAAACTATTCATGAACACTTAATACTAGGCCTAACCACATAATTTATTATCATCAATCATAGCAAGGGTTAAAGCTTTAAGAATTATCTTGGGTTTATTTTCTAAAGCTCCTAAAACACATTTTCCACGTTACTGTCTGTACAATTTTCAGAGGTATGGTAGGTTCCAGAGGTATTTAGGCATATATGGATGTAGGCAGAAACTCAGGCTTACTCCACAGAAAGACTGGGATGGTATAATAAATAGACTTTTAAGTGCCTTGTCACCTAGGGAGAGTCGATCCCAAGAGTACAAGCACTAAGACTATGTGTGTGATGCACAGAGAAGATAAGAATCCTAAAAATATGACTTAGAAAAATTAGAGATGAAAGGGGAGGCCACAGCAATAGGAAATGTCCAGAAAAGGGTGTTGCTTATGATTCTATACTTAAAGCTACCGGGTGCTTAGCTCCAGGCTATAAGAAGGCACCATTATTCACCTGGGACTCTGTTGTAGATGAAACAGTCTAGAGTCAGGGAATTTTAATTGAATTAATTTATTTCAAACAAAACCCAAACCTCTCATTGCTGATTGCAGTTTTGAAAAAATAAAAGAAGAAAATAAACACTGAGACAAGCACTTACACAACCATCTATCCTCTGCACTTCACGGTCCCAATTTTCCCTATTTTTGCTGTGGATTATACTCAGTCCATCAAAATTCATGTGACAAGGTGACAGGCAGTGTAGGAAGTTGAGGTGGTATCTGTGATGGTTTATTTCTGCCACTGTGCACTTAACCATTTTTGCTGCTCTATGCTTAATGGTTCCTGCTGCCCTTTTCCTCAGTGTCCCTGCTCCAGCCTGAGACACTGATGGGCTACAGCCCCTCGTAGGTGTAGTACCCTCTTCTGATGCAGAGTCCTCTACACACAACAGCTTGTCTCCAGCCTCCAGCTGCTGCCTGTTTCTGTCTGAACTGTTTGGGCATATGTACTGTGGGCCACTGACTAGATAATGTTTTGGTGATCAATGGGAAAGTTTTTGTACATGAAATATTTTTCTCCATGGTTGTTTTCATGAGCTCCATGGTAGGCTGAGGCAGCTTTGACTGGCACGTGGCAATCCACAACCTCCCTGCACAGCTCACTGGCGCAGCCCCCTGCAACCTCCAGCCACTTCACGCAGGCTCAGTACAGTGCTGCAGAAATAGGGTGTCAGCTCCAGAAGTTTTCGTGTTTGAACAGGAGATCCAGGGGTTAGACAATGCACTCCATGAGTGTGTATTTGAAACAGTCCTGTGCCAAGAGACCTCCTCTCTCTTCGAATCCCAATGAAAAATGCTTATCAGTGAGTATGGGGTTATTTAGAGGTAGAGCCCTATCAGCCTTTTCAGGTGAAGCTAATTCCCTCCAAAATGAAACAATTTAAAAATCACTGAAGCATGTACTAGTATTCCTGTCTCCGCAGCGCTCTGGGTGAACTCCCTAATCCCAGGCTTCTGTACAAGGGCTGCTGTGCTCTCTCTTTTTCTCTCATGGGATGCATAATCCAATGGAGACATTTGGTGAATGTCCTTCAACACACGGAAACCTGGGTCCCAGATTGTCCTCTTGTGGGATTAAGTCCAGACTCACAGCTATCTAAAAGCCTCACATGTTGAGGAGTTTTATATGGGTCTAATTCTTCCCAATTCCACATTTTCTTTCTATTGTTCTTGAATCCCAGTTTACACACTGATGCCAAGCATATCTGTACATGTGAATATGAATTAAATACACTGTAAAAACAAATACCAAAGCTTCAACTGATTGATTTTGACAGCATTATTTCTAATGGCAAATATTCCATGGATTAATTAAATCTCTTCCATCGTTCCTGCATTTAAATAACTTCCAAAATTGTGAGAAATTTGGAAATGGTTTGTGACTTATTTATCTGAAATCCTTTTTGATAATTTCCAGCATATATTAATATACCCATGCCTTTATTTAATTTGATTAATTTTGAAACTCCACATTTTAAACATGGATTAACACATCTACCCTTCAGAAAAACATGTTGACAATTGTGTTGCTGTTCAAAGATAAAATTAATGGAAACCAGAAGGTAATTTTGAAGACACACCCTTTTCTAGGTATATATAATAACTGATAATATTTTACCATGTAATTCACAAGATCATAATTTACTATTTATCACTGAAACCTCAGTAATACAGGCACATAATGCTGACTATTTAGCACACAGGAAACATAATGCCTGGAAAAGGAGGCAGAACTTAATATTTACATTTTTAGTGTAACAGGATGCTTATTTTCATATTTGACTCTTGTTCCATTTCTCTCGGTGAAATTTTTTCACTGCTTAAAAACTCTTTCTGCATGATACTAGCAAAGGTTACAGAATATGCACTTCTTTTTTACACTAGCATTGCGTTCTCACTATTTACACTATGTAACTTTGAAGAAAATGGCAAAAAAATAAGCCTTTTGTATGTTTTCAGCCACTTGTAGTAAGAAATGCTATAAAATACACTTTTTGATTTTTATTATCACACTATTGTTATTAGTAAGCCAAAGGAAGCCAATTTATTTTTCAATTCTGATGTGGCAAAGCTTCTAAGGCACACCTTAAAATGGTCATCTTCCCCATGACAGCCTCATAGCTGTCCTCGGCAGCACTTGCACTGCCACGTCCAGCACAGCTTAGCAACATGCAAATGCAGTCCTGCCAAGGATCCACACAACATGTGCTAAATACATTGTCGTGCTCTGATGAATCAGGCCTTCCTACAGAAAGGTGCCCTATATGTTCGGTTTGGGTCATTGCAGAACTTGCTTGTTTGCAGTTTACAGTCTCAGTACTAAAAAATAACTGTGGGTTGTTTTTTTTTTTCAAGCGGTGTGACTGGAAGAAAGGAAAAACAAATGTTATTCTCCAAACACTGCACTCCGAGTCAAGTGGATCCATCTAAATGAGAGCCACTGAGAGGTGCAGCAGAAGAAGTCATTCAGAAGACAGGATGGAGCAAGCAGGGAGAGAGCTCAAAGAAGCAGGGTATTACTCTGCTGCAGTGCAACTGACTTCTGCAGAGTAGACTGTCAACCAAGTGTGAAGGTGACAGGAATATTTCCTCGAGACCCAGAGGGACTTACTGAAGTTGTTTCAATGCTGGAAGCCACTAGAAGCTGTTGAACTAGAAGGGCTTTCTAGAAGAAGGCTGGTGGAAACTGCCCTGCAAGGATTCAGTGAGAGATTTATTTTTAAGTCTTGGTATTTCCTCTGTTTCATCATCAATTCTGAGTTTCTTTGGTTGAAGAGTTAACTTATTATAAATAAGTTAACTGTGCTGTGAATAAAACCCACTTTTTTTGAGACTGGCAGTTATTCCACCCAAGGACCTATATGAGTCATGCTCATACACGTGTGGTATAAAGTTTGAATAAACTCTTTCAGTGATCCTGCAATGTTAAGCCTTTGCAGCTGTGCCTACTGCTGTATGGACTGCAGCCCACGCAATGAGCAAATCTTAAAAATTATTTGGGGGTAAAAGGTTGTTTCATATTTGGGTAAGAGAAACTTTGGTTGCAAAAGCTCATCCCTTAGATCTTAACAGCTGCTGTTCAAAGAATGACACTGAATATACACAAGGCAATTCTTACTTAAAGCTTGACAAAGGTCTGCATCTTACCTGTCTAGTGTGGTATCAGTTTCATTGCTATTCCCCTGTATCCTTTTCCTTGTGTAGTCTCCAAAGAAGCCCGGCGCTTTGGTCTGAGACTGTATGCTGAAATACTGACAGCTGTTTCAGCGCAAGTGGTCCATCTTTCTTTGGCAAACCTACAGCTCTTCCAGCAGGGCAAAATTCACTGGATTCAGGACAATAATAGCCACCCAGACTAGTCCTCACATCTTCCAGCACAACTTCTTCAAAGTTTGTTTTTCTCTCAATAGTAAGGGGAAGGTGACATTTTGGTAACAACTTCCTCTGCTGGTTCTACCTAGCTTTCCTCACCTATAGGTTCATATTTTCATTCTGCAGGTGCTTGTTTCTAGTATCTAACAGCAGCATATTGAAAGGATGACTTCCCAGATGCACTTTTCCCATTTGAGTGGAAATCCAACAGCATATGCAATACTGTATTTTCATGTTTCAGCTTCCAGTGCAGAAGAGAGTTAACAGAAAGGAACAAAATATGGCCCAGGAGCAACTGGAAGACCAGCAATAAATGTTTCTTCAGTGTGACATAGGAAACAGAAAGGAAAAATGGAAGTGCCAGCTGGCTAGATTTAAAATACGTTCAATTACCTAAATATGATGGGTTTGCTTTTTTTTTTTTTTTTTTTTTTAAAATGGTCAACAAGAAAGCATGGGGCTACACGAAAATCTGAGGCCCAAGCTACACTGCAAGTTGTAGCAATAAACATAGTTGTTATTTTCAAACACTAGCCAGAAACATTTTTATGAAGAAGGAAGGAAAAATGTCTGCTATTAATTTTACTGTAACAATTGGTCCTACCCTGAATATCCATGTCATTCCATAAAGAAAAATATCTGGCTACAGTAAAGCAAGAAAAAACCCAACAAACCTGCACTTTATGAATTCCAGTAAAATGACTCTTTCAGCATTCTTCTCATCTTCTAGAAATGTACATAAACTGCCATCTGTATAGTTGCATACAGGCTTTATTTTATACATGAACAGAGATCTAAAAAGATCTTACATAACAAATCAAATTTATTTACAGATTTACCTTTGGTAACATAAAACTCACCATAAAAGCTGACAGATCTCCATGATATGGTGTACTATGCAGCACCAAAGCACTTCTGTGAATAACACTCTGCAGACTGATGGAACATGCTCCAAGAACAAATTACTGTTTCTAGGACTTGTACGTATTTTATGGTTGATAAGCAACTTCCACTCAAATTGTTACTTCTCGGATCAATGCAGTAAAGCTACTTTAAAAATAATCTGAGCATAAAAGAAAATTAAAGGGACATAAGAGGGATTTTTTTAAAAAAGACATTTAAAAAAAGAATTCTCAATGGGGAGAACTAATCAAATTAAAAATACTTGATCATGCAAAGGTATTTGTCCTGTTCTATGACTGCGTACTTTCTTCAAGACCCTTTTGTGAGGGATTTTGCCTTCCAGAAAGCCAGGCAGCCCATATCAAGTGAATCATACTCACACAACAAGATCACTAAAACCTTCAAAGCATGCTTAGTTTTTTCTCTACAAAAACTGTCTTGACTTTCTTCCATACCTCACCCTCACCCAAATGTGCAGTGATCTTATATTCTACTTCCACTAATATTCCCAAAACAGACATTGGGTTTCTAAATTTGTAGTCCTCTGATCTCCCCCGGAGCTCTGCCAAAATTGGCATCGCAGTTGCCTCCCTCCTGTCCTGCAGCATCAACACAGCTCTTGGTGAAAGACACCACACAAGAAGTACCATCAGTATTTCAGCTGTTTCATTCCTGAACTTATTTAGATCTCTCTGCTTAATACACAGATATAAGGATTTATTACCACTTATGTTATTTAGTCTATCTATTCTTTGACCTCTCCTCCTCGCACTTCACCTTGAGATAAATGTTGTAATGAGTTTTCCATAAATGTGGGAAACCCCTTTCTTCCACAAGGAATGCAGAAACATAAAATAAATTATTTACTATGGGGAATTACATGGCATCGTTTCTGAATATGAACTTACGCCGAAAAAGACAAAACAGTTCATTTTTGTACAGTTAAAAAAGTACTTCATGATTCTTTCTAGTCATTGTTATAATATTTCTCTTTTCAATGCTAATTTGCCAAAAAGATAAAAAATATTTTTCTAATTTGTAATTATCCCCTTTCACATAAGCAAAATTTTAGATGTCCTTGCAGTTATTTAAAATTACTCTATTACCAATTTGCATTCATGATAACAAGGTAATAAACATTAAAAATGGATTAAATTGAATGCTTTTCTATTTCTTCCTTCCTTTTTTCCTTTTTTTTTTTTTTTTTCCCCTTGTGATTGAGAACTAGCAGGTCTAGAATCAGCTAAATTAATACTTTGCTTTCAGTGGTGGAGGGAAAGTAGCTCTATTATGCTTGATTATTAAAATGTTGATATACTTTCAAGAAGACAAAGCAGGTAAGCTACACAACACATCCTAGTCCTTTAAATCTTTTACCATTTCTTTTTATATGCACAAAAATTCTGATCAACAGGCACTTGAATTCACCAAACGTGGCTTACAAGAGTGGGTCACAAGTGTGTTTAAGGCATGACTAGTGATGTTGTTCTGAATAAGTGCCTAAGTTTGTTCTTCTGTTGGGTTTGTGTGTGTGGTGAGGTTTGGGGGAGGGGATGGCTTACAGCAGTGGACTCCTGTGAGAAACTGCTTGAAGCTGCCCCAGCTCCAAGCTGGACCTACCTCTGGCCAAGGCTGAGCCACTTAGCAATCGTGACTGTGCGCCTGTAATAACATATTTAAGAAGGGGAACCTGAGGAGGAGTTGGAGTTGTGAGGAGGACACAGATGCAAACACTGAGGTCAGTGGAAGAAAGGAGGAAGAGAAGGGGGGAGGTGAGCTGGAGCAGAGACCCCCTGCAGCCTGTGGTGAGAGGTCAGGCTGTGCCCCTGCAGCCCATGGAGGTCCACAGTGGAGCAGATGCCCACCTGCAGCCTGTGGAGGACCCCACACCAAGCAGGTGGCTGCGCCCAAAGAAGGCCGGGACTCTGAGGGAAGAAGCTCCTGCTGTTGTAGTTTGGCTCTGGGAGGACTATGACACACGAGGGTTCCCCATGCTGAAGCAGTTCAGGAAGACCTGCAGCCTGTGGGAAGGACTCACATCAGAAAGTTTATGGAGGACTGTCTCCCATGAGAGGGATGTCACACTGCAGCAGAGGAAGAGTACAAAGTTCTCCCCCTGAGGAGGAATAAGTGAAGTAGCAGGACTGACTGCAAACCCTATTCCCTGCCCCCTGCGCCACTGAGGGGGAGGACATAGAGAAATCGGGAGCAAAGCTGAGCCTGGAAGAAGGGGAGGTTGGGGGGAAGGTGATTCTAAGGTGTAGTAATTCTCATTGTCCTGCTCTGTTTCTTGAATGGTGGTGGTGTTTGAAGTAAACTGATGGTTTTTTTCTTCCCAAATTGAGGCTCTCTTTTGCCTGTGACCATATAGGTGAGTCATTCCTCCCTGCTCTTGTCTCAATCCTGAGCCTTTTGTTGTAAGTTGTCCTCCCCATCCCTGAAGGTGAAGGAGTGAACAAACTGCTGAGTGGTGCTCAGTTGCCCTCTGGGCCCAAACCATGACAGCCCTATTTGTGATTTATAGAATTAAGTACTGTTTACCAACTTACAAGTTCAAAAAGGCACAGATATGACAGAATACTTTAAATTTGTATTTTTCAAGCTGCTTGAAGCTGAGACTAGCATCACAAAATTAAAATGAAATAAAGCACAAATTAAAGAAACTCTACCATGCCGTCCTTTTACTCCGCTGTAATTCATTACAATACTCTTACATATATATAAAAATACTTTCATTTCAATAATACAGTGTATTCAACAATGGATTCTACTTAACATTCAAGTATAAGTTATCCTACGTTGTCTAGTCCCTTTGAAAAAAGCAGTTAACCCAACACCATAGCTCTACAGTTGAAAGGCTAAAATCTTCCTTTTCTGAATGAAGAAAACTGACAAGCATGTTCTCCTGCATGGGAACCTGGAGCAATGGGGACAAAATGGCAACACTGCAACAGTTATCATTACCACAAAGCAATGGGTACAGTGGGGTAACAGCAGCCCTTGAAGTACCATTTGATAATCTGCTCAACAGCACATCTTTTGCTGAGGGGTAAACAACCCTGCATCCGTGTTAACACAGGCAGTGACTCAGAAGTAGCTGTCACTACACTCACCCTGCAGCTGATGCCACAATGTTCCCAATGCCAAATCTACCTCACAAAATAAAAACCTCCTTAGAGGCCAATTTAATTTATTTATTTATTTTCAGTATGTTGGCTTTTCAGACTCAGAAACTGATTCATTCACGAAGGCTAGGCTAAGCACCTGACCATCTCAAGCACACATTTCCATGGAATGAAAACCTTGCATTGTATCATACCAGTAATTATATTTTCTTTCCTGTTTCTTAAAAATGTGTCTTTATTACCTGCCTATATTAACAGGTTGACATTCCAGTATCATTTAAGATAACTGAAGAAATGCAAGTCACTTTGTGCATTTCAGAAATAATAAAGTTGACTTGTCAACTAATGCTAGATTTTTCAGTTACATTACCCACTGTTTCTTCCTCTTGGTGAAAATGTGTCTCATTACAGGTAAATGACTAGTTGTTGTGTTATTTTTAGTGGAAGGAGTTTAATTTATAAAAGAAAGTTTCAGATATTATGTCTGGAAAGGGAGGAAGGCAGTGAGTCACTTAAAAGATGACAGTGATGCGTAGAGTCTATGCTTATGTTGAAGAAGCGACAGAAGGGTTTTGGCAATGATACTCTGAATTCAGTAGCAATGCAGCTCTTACCTAACTGCAAAAAATGTGATATACTAGACAAAGGCAGTGACTGAACCATATGCTAATCTTGTATTAGATTTTTCACGAGTATTAAAGAAACCACACTTGCTTGAAAATTACTGTTTCATGGTAAATCTCTTTATGAAATCAGCTCCTAGAAAAGGTGGAAGAATGTAATCTGAAGCATGGATATAAAGATGAAGAGGGTACGTAAGTTGACAGGAGGAGGATACAGAAATAGGTACGAGTAGCTAGTTGGGAGAACTTGGGTCAAGTACTTTTGTGTGCTAAATGTTTGGCCCTTCCTACACATAGCAAAGGTACACAGGCTATACCAGCAACAGCCTTTCCAGATCTGAAACCACAGCCTGAGTAACGCGGTTTTGAAGTCTGCTGTTTGTGAACGTTAGGACTTTTTCTACTTTGCGCCTGCATCACAGCTGTTCGCTATGATTTAAAGAAAGTTTTCTGAATGTCTCATAATAATTTTCAGTGAGGATTACAATCGTTTACATGTTTTTAGATCTGCAAAGTACCACTGAACTAGATCAATTAATGATCAAATCAAAGCTTTCTGAAACAAGATTTGAGGGATCCCCTGTAATGCTCTGTCAGGATCACAGTCATCTTAAGGGAATCTGGTGATACCTGGTAAGAGGATAAAAATCCTTTGATGTATGCTGTTAGGGCTTTCTTGATTTTAACAGTGATGTCAGTGAACAGGATCACATTTTCATGTGATTTTGGGGGTTAAAAGGATATTGAACCTCTTTTGAAAACTTTCAATCTACTTTCAGTAGTGGCACACATTGTGGCTGCTCCTTCAGCTCCCTCTGTCTTACAAGTTCACCCTGTCTCTCATGTCTCTCCACAGTTCACAGTTTAATTGTCTAGTTGTCCTGCCTCATCGCATATGTAAGATCCCAAAACGGTTGAAGTCCTTATGCATTTCCGTAGCACTGGAATTTTTTATCTTGTCACTGAAACTTTGATCACTTAGTTTATCCCTACTGGTATGGAAAACAATGGCATGCTTTTTCTGGAAATCACTGTAAAGAATCACTATGACACTTATCACATGGATTCTACATTTTTATCATAATCTAGAAAAGTCACTCTCTTCCTCAAAATGGATGGCTATTTTCCTACACATATTCACAACATACACTTTTTATTTTTACCGAAGTTTCAATAAGCATCAAGCTGACTTGATTCTTTATTTTCAAAGTATGTCCTTGACAGTTTATCATAAATTTTGCAGATCTTACAACTGCCTGCATTTTAAGGCATCCCAAACATTGTGGTTCTACTTAGCAGTTATCAGTTTCCTGAGATTCATCTACTGCATCCATGTTTGCACTTCAGACATAGTACACTACGGCACTACTACTTCCTTTTCTCTTAGGTGCTTTTTCATTCATACTGTTCACACCTGTGAGACAATTCACCTTCAGCCAGTCATATCTTTAAAATGTTGATGTATGCTATGCAACAGTGTACCTATGTCTTTTGCATGCTGGATAATAATTTTAACAGAATGAAAATATTTAGGAAGAAACTGTGGTAAAATGATTTATGTGAGTTATAGTACATCTATTTATAGCACTGCACAGTCTTTTAATGATAGTCTGTTGGCATAATTGAGAATCCTTGCACACAGTTCGGACGAAAACACAACAATAATATTTAATTGCATTTTATATGCAAAAATTAATGGGACTTCAGCTAACAGCAATGTTATTTGTATGCTACTGATTCTAAATTGGGTTGTGACATATCATTTGTTCCCCAGACTCATTGAAGATGCATACATTAATTTACAAGAACTCTAGAAAATTCATATGGGGAAGAAAAATTATCTCTTAGAGTTTACACAAAATGAGGAAAATAGAAAGTTTATCACAGGACACCCAAAGATAATCAATCAACTCTCATTAGAAAGTCATATATTAACAGAGAGAAAAAAAAAAAGATTACATAAAAAAGAAAATTTAACATAAAAAGCTGGTATAAAAAGAAAAACAAAAGCTTGTGATTTTGTTTCAATTATCAGCTTGTGATTTTGTTTCAATTATCTTGTTAGCGCAATAAACCCCCCCCCAGACATCCTTGGACATATTTGCAGAGTATTTGCATGTCACAATAACAGTCCCAGGCACACTAACACTTCCATCTTCTATTTTTATAACTACTATAACAAGATGAATGTATATTTTTCCCTACGGTACCAGAAAACATATGTTCATTCTTAATGTATGGTGACCATGCAAGGATGTATTTTAAAATAACCTGGGAGAATATCTTAAAATGAAGGAAGACTACCGTTTTGGTTTTGGGTTTTTTTTGTAAATATGGAGAGAAGATGTAGTTGTTATTAATCTAAAATTCCATTCCTCACAGACAGATTTTGTCCAGCAATCTCTGCATTGCAAAATTGGAGATGAGGAGTTACTCGTCTGGAGTAAACCTCTTTATTGTAATTGTGCTTTTAAAGAGTGTTATCATTGTGGATTGTATTACAGCTGTGCATAAACCCTATGAGTACTAGGCTTTTTAAAAATTAATGAAAAAAAGAAACGTAGCCCCAGTTGTTGCAGCGTTATCAGCCATGGGCTGCCTGAAGGTTTCCTTCAATGCTGTAAAGGGCAGTATTAAAGGTATCTGTGATGGACCGACTCATGCACAAAACCAGATGTGACCTATAAAGCAAAGGGAATTTAACAAAGCCAAGTTATATCCGTATTTTCCCTCAGTCCACTCACATCTGAAAGATCACAGTAGCCAATATAGCCTCGAGTCAGGATGGAAGTCACGTGTCAGGATCTACTCTGGTTAGAGCATTTCTGAAGGATCACATATGGGACTGGAGAAAAGCTGTCTTCCAAAATTTACATTCTTTCCATCATAGGAAGTAGAGAAGAGCATAAAATCATTAAAAGTCATGCAAAAAAGTTCTGGGAAGCAACTTTCTCTGAGCAATAGATACAAAGGATTTTTGTTATAAGGGAGTTTAACCAGAGTTAGTGGGGCCAAAGGAAGATTAAAATGCACTGCCAAAGTGCAGAAAGACTGTCAAAAAGCTAGGTAACTTCTTTCATTCCTACCAACAAGAGGAGACTGGGAAGATACAAAACTATTAATTATGTAGTATGAATCAAAGAAGTTGCTACAAATTAATGACTCAGTAGAACAGGTTTTACAGCAAAGTGACAAAATTAACAGGCATAATTATCAGGGCCAAATTTTTCCATGATACAAAGTTATTCATAGTAACTAGCAGAAAGATGGACTGTGAAAAGCTCTTAAAACACCAAGGCCATGGTTTCACAGGACACACACACAGCGCACCCACCAGCTGTCACCGACCCTTCCAGCCTCCCCCACCTCTGTCAGCTATTACGGTCCCCACCTTTCCTCTGTGATAGCTAGGTTTGCATTGGGCACGGGTGGCAGGGTTTTGATAGCAGAGAGGCCGCAGAGGTGGCCTCTGTGGGAAAAAGTGAGTGGCTCTGCAGCGGACCCACTGCAGAACACAGCTGAGCCCATCAGCAAAGCTGGTGGTGTCTCTGGGAAAATACACGTAAGGAAGGTCAGGAAATGCTGGACAGAGAGAGGAGGAAACAAAAAGCGTGAAAAACAGCAGAGGGAACACCAAGGTCAGAGGAGGAGGAAGAGCTCTGTGCTTGAGCAGATAGCCATGCTTCAGCTCATGGAGAACAATGCCAGAGCAGATGCGTATGCCTGAAGGAACTGCAGCCTGTGGAGAGCCCACGTTGGAGCAGAGGAAAACCATGAGGAAGAAGGTGCAGCAACAGAGAGGAACAACTATGTGCTGACCACCGCTCCATTCCCCCATGCTGCCTGAGGGGAGGTAGTGGAGTTGGGAGTGAAGCAGTGAAGTTGAGCCTGGGAAAGGTGGGAGGAAAGATGTGGCTTTAATATCCATCTCTTTTGCTTCTCACTAATATATTAGCTGTTATTTTTCCCTAAATTGAGTCTATTTTGCCCACAATATTAATTGGTAAGTGATTTACCTGTCTTTACCTTGACTCATGAGCTTTCTCATCCCTGTGTTTTTTCCTTTTTTCTCCCCTTTTCCTGATGGGGTTGGAGGGGAGTGAGTGAGTAGCTAGGTGTGAGTTTGGCTGTGGGCCATGGCTAACTCACCACAATATTAGACTGTTTTCTAAATGCTACGGGAATCTTCCTATTCAATGCTGCAACAATGTTTGGGCTTGTTAGGCATCATTAAAGTCTGATAATTCATTATCCTGTGTTAAGTCGTAAACAAAGTGATTTTCCACTATCTGCTAAAAGCAGAAAATTAAAAAACACTAACAGATTTGGTACCGTCTTACTGCTTGAGCAGTCACATTTGATGACCTATAACGGGAAAGCTGATAACTGCTGAATTTGAAAAATCTAATGACAGTAGCAAGGAAGAAGAAACTTCAAAACAGGCACATAGCGATCTGGGCTTTAGACTATTCCAGACTGACTAAAGTGGGCATCAAATAAAACTATGCAGTCAATGACTAAAACAAAAGTAAATTATTTTTCACACCCGATGCAGTTGGGCTGAAAAAGTGTGCCACACAACTTGTGGATGTCAAAACTGGTTAAATGCACCAGCATCAATTCTGATTCATTATGTAACTGAGCCACAGATTTCCTTGTGCTCAGACAGATTACTGGGGAATTATCCCTATATGCATATCTTTTGCAGTTTCCATAGGCATAAGCTACTGGCTAGCAACAACATACTGGCCTAGATGGTCATTTCCTTAGTCTCAGATTGCTTTGCTCTTATGCTCTTTACTCCTAGCAATTTCTTTTACTCTACTTTTCAACAACTTGCACATAAAGTGCAGGACTAAATCAAAGCTTACTTTCCTTATGGGATTCTCCAAGTATCTTAAAGAACTGAGAAGGAACTTAGCTTAAAAATTTGACCCTAGTAAACTTATATCTGCAAGCCTATGCATGTTGTATCATAACCCATAACAGACCATGGCCCACAACATTTATCGATGTGACTGAAGCCTTCTGCTGTTGTTGCATTTGCCATAGGCAAAGATGCTCTCAACTCCCCAAGAAGTTCTTCATCCTTAATGAGAGGCTGAGAATATAGAATAGCTGGGTCTTGACTAGCTTTTGCATTTTAGTGTTTTCAAACGAGTTTGTCCTTCTTTGCACAAACTATCTAGGGGGGAGTAGCAGACAGGTTGTTTTAAATTTTTGAGGTTTTTATTGAATGGTGATTAATGGCCATCTAAGAAAATGAGAAGTGAGGATAAGGAAGATGAGTAAAGTTTGAATAGGAACAGTGTATCAGACACTCACAAATATTTACAAGCACTAGTCTGACTTATCACACAAAAGGAATACTGTAGTAGAAGTGAAATTGGTATGTTCTCAAAGAGTAAACCAGTCCTGGCTTTTACAGGGTGAAAGATCTACCTGAAAGACTGTACAGAAAAAAAAAAAAAAAAAGTACTTTAAAAGAATAAAGATATACATGAGGAATGTAGAAGATGTCCTAGGAGATTAAAAGAAGCATGGAAGGAGACATCAATTTATTGGCAGAGAGAGACATGAAAGAAGTAAATAGATTTATATTTAAAAGTATAAAATGCATTTTCAGATTCTTTTTAACAAGAATATCTGACAAAGACTAAGGATGACACAAATGCAAATGACAGAGGAAAAGGAATGCTTCTTAATGAAGTTATTTACATGATGTTTTTGGCTATTCCAAGTGATGAATCTGAGAAAAGTCAGCTGCAATTCTTTGCTCCATCAGATTTCATTACTTCATTAGTAAAAAGGAAATCCAAAGCACTGGATATAAATAACAGTGTGGAAGAAATGCAACAGTTAACTTATTAAAATACAGAGGAGCCACAAATACATGTTAGATGGAGGCAGAAGATCCTTACACAGTTGAAAGAATAAGACTACCAAAGAGCCTTCAAATACATGCATTTTCAGCAAAAGCCCTACCTGGTGTTAAGATGGAGGCATCTAAAGTTACCAAAAGGCTGACAAATGTACTTCCTTGCAATCCCAGGGTACAAGATTTCAGGGATCTTGCAGACTTCCCAGTAATCAACTACAGGACATCAGCCTTGCAGCCATTTTATTTATTTATTTATTAGATCAGGGTTATAGGCTACACAGACAGCTGAACTGTATTAAAAGTATTTTAGAAATGAAAGCATTTTAAATTACGGTAGCCTAAAGTGCCAGAGGCAATTTTCTTTTTTCTCACTTTAGAAGGAAATATATAAATACTACATAGTTCTATTAGATTTTGGTAACAGCAAATAAGCAAAAATAACTTGTCCTTGAATTAAGATTTTCTGTATTTCAATTAAGTGTGTGGTGGTTTATATAGCTACACTCTGAAAGTAGGAAAACTATCGTGTAGAATGGAATGGTAAGAGTTCAATTATACAGTGAAGACAGTTCCAGTCCAGCACTGGTAGACCACAGAATGCATTTAATTGCTGATTCTATCTGACCTCCAGTAATTCGATTGTTAAACAAACTTTGGGAAATGCAAAGGTGAAAGGACAATAGCACATTATATTCCAAGGTTCCTCTGAAATGTCAAATTGAACTTAACAAGAAACATAATGCTGTCAAGGTGTTGTATGTAATGTTACAGAAAATCACCTGGACCAACTGGAGAAAGTATGAAAACAAAAAATATCAGAGGTCTAGAAAATATAGCCTACAAACCACAGTGGAAGGAACTGGGCTTGTTTGCTCTATTAAAGTAATAACTGGGTGGAGAGAAGGTGATAGCATTCAGGTGCACAGAAGGCTGTAATAACGAGGAAAGGAATAAACCTTATTCACACCACTGTGAATTGCATTCACAGGCATAGATTGCACTGTGGGACATTTAAGTTGGGCAACAGGGAAAATATTCTCCAAAGATAAAAACTATGGGGAACACATCATCTAAAAAAGGTGTAGAAGCTCCAGATTCTGAAGAGCTGGTTAGGCAGACATCTACTGAGGATGTTTCAAGTATATTTGGTCCTGCCAACAAGCAAGGAGAAGGATTAAAAAACCTTTTCATGTTGGAGACTTCTTTTTCTGCATTTCACAAAAACGTTCTGAAGTAGGAGTAAAACCTTCTATAAATTATATTTTGAAAACAGATCTAGTAGGGTCTACTCTACAACTCTGCTTCTGTTCATGAAGACTGACTGAACATATCAGTTATACACAAATCCCTTTTTAAAGGAACAAATAACATTCACAAAATGGGTTTCAGTAGACACATAACAGGTGAATGTAAAAGTGGTTAAGTAGTTAAATGTGTGGACTTTTGCTTTGTCTCTCACTTCTCTTTTTCTTCTTTATGCCTTTTAGAATCTCTGTCATCAGAAAGCACATTAAAACTGGAGAAGGCTGGAAAGAATTAATTAGTGGCTCTGGCAAGCGTTTACAAGGACTGTGTCAGGTTTCAGTAAAATAAGGAAATACAAAGAGAGGAAGTTCAGGGTGGGTGTTTGTTTTCACCACTACAGCATTTTTAAAAAGTTAAGCAGATTTTTATCAAGATGTCAAATTTACTTTCAGCTATGTTCATACACAAAGCTTTATTTCAACCAGAGCTACCTCAACAACTAAGTTTTGAGTTTGTTTCCTTTACTGCTGTATTCAGACTTTTTTTTTTTTTTTCAAATTAGAGGACTTTTGTTGATGATAAGGACAACTGTTCACGTGATCATTTATATTTATACAAACATATGATTTAGTGTTATTCAACATTCTGGTTTAAAAATTAGCACAGTAGCACAGATTGGATGTCTTACAATCCAACCTCCTGGCAGATTTTAAAATGCAATTTACTAAGAAACGTATTTTTATGCTGAGTATTTTGATTAGTATGTTTGAGACATCACGTTTCCTTAAAGCCTTAAAACTATTTGATAATCTGGAAGAATAAATAAATCTAATGCTTAACAAAAAACTACTTGCCTCAATGTTCACATACTTAGAGTGCTGTTGTACATAACCATGATGTAGGTAGGTGTATGCCCAAGCATCTGAGGCTGAACATGCATCTTTTAGCTCTAACAGTATCAGCATGCCCATATTGCCTTCTCTTCCCCATCCTCACCACATAAACTGAGTACCTTCCACTCAGTCTGCAAGACTATTTAAAACGAAACCAAAATACAACAAAACATAAAACATGGCTCTGAGAATCAGCAAGGCACACAGGCTGTGAACATCTTTCAGGGAAACACAGGTCACAGAACATCTACTTATTAGTAAGTAGTTTTTCTTGCTCATTTCAGTAAGCATCCACATGCACAATTCTTACCAATATGTCAAATATAAAGAGGTTGCCTGAAAAGAAGCCTGGTGACCTATGGAAAAATATTCCTAACACTGTCTTTGAATACAAACTGCTGAATCCAATGACCACTCCAAAGAGAAAGAGAGAGTTTTTCTTTATAAACGAACAACCAAGAGATCTTTCTGAGAAATCAGACTGTATTTAAGAAGACAAAGACATTTCAAGACCCACTACGAAGAGTCTCCTCTGCTGAAGATGAATGTCATCTGTGAAACAAAACCTACCAAGAACGGATCACTAGGCAAAACTTCAGTTGCATTCAGTGTCTGACCTTGTCCTGAAAAACCTAGTGTAATTGGGACTGCTTATACCAACCACCTCTTCTATACTTGTAGCTGAATCATCACTAAAAGCACGGCTTATTTCATTAAGAGGTTGAGGAGAAAACAAGAAGCTATTGCTCAAATGATTTTCCTTTTACACTAATCAAACCCAAGTTTAGTTCCCAAACACAGGTGTCATATTTTTGTCCAGTGGAAAAAAAAAACTGCTAAAAAACCATCCTGCAGGCCGATGATGAGAAATATCTGAACTTCATAGTTTTTGCAGTACAAGCCCAAAATAACTGTAAATTAAGTTCTCCTGATTAGATAAAGAATGGATATCTTAGATAGTTTGTACTAAAGAGAGACTTCCTCAAGAATTACTGAATACTTAACACATCAATACAAAAAAAGTACACTGCCACCCATAGAAACTTACAGACTCTTGTTCTTCTAGCCACAAGGATCTTCTTCATTCACATCATTTAAAACCCCAAATCTGTCAGGTTACAGATCATCAAATGCAGAGTTCTTTCCAATTCCTTCATAGGGAGATTTAATCCAATGCCAAGTTTCCCCAACAGTGTGCAGAAACAAAGTCCTGAAAACAGCTGCTGTGTCTGTGCTGAGACAATTAAAATTATCTTAGATGTGACCTGCACAATACTCCTGGAGTGAGGAGGATGAACAAAAGGGTAAACATCAGATAGTCTATTAGGGTTGGCTTTGGAGCAGAGAATAACCAGGAGATGAAACAGAGTTGTGTGTCTAGCATGACAACAGCATCCTGTAGATCCATGGTAACTGCTGTTTGATAGGTACTAAGGTATTCTCACATCTCCTTCTGTCTTTGGCTTTCCTTGAATGTCCTGTGATCTCCCAAAATTGGAATAGACTCACCAAAGCTAGGAGGGAGCTCTCTGTGGCTGGAATTTGGCAAGACCAAAAGGATTGAATAGTGGTTGGAAAAACACCTTCCTTGTTAATTTCACAGGAGGCTGAACCCTTGCCTGAGATCCACAAAATGATTTTGAAGATGTTTGTTTCTTCCATCTAGGAGGTGGGTTTAGATAAAACATCCAACAATAGTCAAAGTGCAATTCATTAGAAGATGAGCTGATGAAGCACCATAGAAGAAACATTAATCTCCCTAACTGCCACTGAGCAGCAAGGGAAGACTGTTCTGCAAGTCACAGGACTGCCCAAGAGTTTAGGGCCAAGAGGTAGGACTCAAGATCTCACCAACAAAGAAGTATGAAATCATGTCAGCAAGTCAGGGTGAGGATCATCTCTGGAGATGGTAACCAGGCTAAGTCACAGTCAAGTGATCTCCAGTCATTGTGTCAGGCAGGTCTGAGGTGCAGCCATCAAGTCAAGTCTGTGGGTCAGGGTCCAGATCAACAATTTGGTGGCACAGGCATGACTGTAATGCATCTTCAGTGTAGTTTAGGTGGGGACCAAGGGTGATAGCCTCAGAAAAAAAGCAGCTAATAAGGGAAGGAGCAAGGAGACTGTACTATAACTTCTTACAGCTTTTTTCATAACAGCTCTTATTAGCAAGCTGGCCTTGCACACAACCAGCTGAGCTCCTAGAAGGTAGCAGAATGGGATTCTAAATTTGATATCTACCACCTGGTATGCACTTTTGGTTGAAAGCATCTGGGAATAATATATTTTCCAGAGTTACCTTTTTTTTCTAGGGGTGTATCCTACAGCCTGAAGCCCTTCAGATTCAGGGAAATGCTAAATGGAGGTAACGGTTTGGAGTGAAGAGGAAAGAAAGAATATTACAAAAGAGAAAGGTAATTGATCTACCATCTGCAAAGAGTTGGAAGTAATATCTAGCTAGGCCACTAACAAAGATATGAACTTCCAGAAAAGCCCAAATTTAGCCAGATTGCCAAGAAGACCTTAAGACAGTGAGCACACCTCTCCCCTTATAACTTGTGAAAAATAGAGCAAGGAGGAAGAATACAGTGACACATATGGTTAAATTGTTCCCAACTTAAATTGTTTAGCATATGAGCACTGCCAGTGTGAATGTTCATATGGACAATCACTTGAAGAACAAAAAATATTAAAGTGACATAAAGAAGATATTTAGAAGTGACAGGATTATTAACAATGCCAGAAGGAAATTAATTCAGAATCAAAACACGCATTTACAATAAGGAAGCATCGATGTTGGAAAGCAATAATTCTAGAAAGAATACAGAGTTCATGGTACTTAACCCAATGAACAGGATCTCCCAGCATGATGCTGCTGCTAACAAGGCCAATGTGATCTATAGACTTGTAAAAAGACTTATTTGTGGATCTTTACCCCTTTATAGGATATTCACCAAGAGTATTCCTGACAACAGTGTGTTCAGATATAATTGCTATGAACATGAAATCATGAATTAGTTCAGTAAAAGGGCTCAAGAATGATCAGATGCCTGGAAAATCCTTATTACAGAGAACTCTTTAGGATGTTCAAGCTATTTACAATATTATAAGGATATTTACGACATTACTAAGCAAATCTGTGTGTAAAAAAAAAAAAAAAAAAGAAGACTCCAGGTTTTCAAAATCTATGTGTAGTTTCTGTAGATGCAATGTTCTGTAATCCCTACTTGTAAAGAATATTTTTTAACGTAGAGAGCTGAAAAGACGTAGCAAGGATAGTAAGGACAAAGGGATCTAGTTAGATTTAAATAATTTTTAACTGGAAATAAAATGTCAATTTAAAAATGAGGCAATAATTATGGGAATAATTAACAATTGTAAACTTTGGACTTGCTGTCAAAAGACATTCTCTTTCTGAAATGAACTACATTCAGGTATTAATTTTAGTTTTTGTGATGGGGCTGACAACACTGCAGGTGGCATGACAAAAATGAAGATTTGCCTGACAGCTATATATTTCATCAGAATTATCAGGATATCTATGAAAATGTGTCAATGAGTATCTGCTTAAACTACACATTTTACTCTTAAAACAAAGTGACATGATTCATTGGTTTATCTGAGGATATTATATGTAATAAATTACTGAGATCAATGCACAGAGAAGCAGCTGAAATCTCATCTCCTTCACTGTAAAAATGGTAAATGAACTTTCCTCTTTATGAAGTTCTGAGGTAGGAAAAAACATTCCATGCAAGAACTGCAGTGTCTCTGTTGACCTGTGCAGTAGATACCTCCACAAAGCATATTTCAAGCATTCATTTCAAAACAGTGGACAATATGAGTGTCTTCATGTAGATAGACTTCCAATAATGGTATCTCTCCCCCTAACAATGAAATATACATTCCTGGGGTGAAAGGCACAGTTTATAACATTTCAAAACATGACAAGCTTTATTTCTACATAAGGGATCTCTCATAGCTCCTAAAAACAATTTAGCAGAGCAAATAATTGAAAATAGCTTAAGAAAAGTGGTCTTCTGTCAATAGTGTTTTTCCACAGATTTCAAGGTCATTTCTCAGATCTCTGAAAAAGCATCAAATGGGCAGTATCCCACACTTGATGGACCTCTGAAGTTTTCCAAAGGGGTAAGCTGAAAAGCTGCATACGAAGAGGGCTAACAAACCACCCCTCTCCACTACTCCCTCTCTATTGAGCAGAACCTCCTAAGCAACTTTTGAAATAACAACATATTATGAAAGAATAACTCCAGGACTTTAAAAAAATACACATAATTAATGTAGTACACGATCCATTTGCAGGCAAGGAAGTAAGTACTTTCTCTACCCTACAAAAGCTCTGGTCAGCAAGGCATATATGATGCCACTGTACCTCCTATTACTTTCCTTGCTGTTGCTGTTTGCTACAGGCCTTGGTCGTGACATAAAAGTAAAGCCTGGTAAAGTAACTGACCTTGATAATAAAAGCCTGGAGGATCCACTCTGTCAATGTGTGCTGTGCAAGGAACATTCCACAGTCACTTTTTGAGGCTCACAAATCATAGGGAGCAGGAAATAATTTTGTAAGTAGCTATTACATTTATTGGCTAGTCTATTGTCTCAGACCATTTTTCAGAAAACACAATGGTGTGTTTAGCACTATGAAAGCATCAACTGAACCAATAAGCAGCACAAAAAGGAATCAAGAGAAGAAAAAAAGGACTTGCAGCCATGTAAACTGAAAACTGCCTAATGAATTTATTGAAAAGTTTGCAGCACTGAAAAAGAGGGTCCAAGAATTATAATCCAACATGGATGTGGAAAAAGAAAAAAAGCAAACATCTGGGAAATACTATATTTTTATTTTTATGCTATATTCAAACCAAAGATAAACTCATTCACTTTAATGCTTTCTAGGTGCCCCTCACTTACAATATCATCACCACTTTTGCCATAAATGATGGACAGTTCTTTGGTAATACTGCAATGAAATACCTGATATTACCAAACAGAGAATGTATTAAATTTGAGTAGTATCTCCCCCTAAAACAAAATACAGAAATCCATTTTTTCTTATTTTCCTAATGAATAATAAAATTCAGCATCAAATAGGTTATATTGAGATCTCTCCAAACAGAACTGAAGTGAATGAACAGTATAGTCACTATTAATGCAGAGTAAATATCAGAGATACATTTATATCACTGCACATGCCATGATGCTATGAAGAGAATTGGTCTACTTAAAGAAGCGGAAAATTCTTTGGGGTTATGCAGTAGCTAGTGCAGAGTCACTGCAAATTATGGTTAAAGTTTCATTTTTTTCACTAATGTTGCGGGGAGATCCCTAATTATTCTCTATGATTTCTTTACAGGCATGTAAATACAACAGTTCACACACCCCCACCCCCGATCTTCAGAAATTAAATTTATGTTTCAGAAACTGGAAAGTATACTGTCCGTTGTAGCCACCACTTTTATGACAAACTAATCCTTAAGAATATATTTAGAAAACACAAAACTTTGCTGTAAAAAGCTGAAAACCAGACAGTTTAGCCCTGGTCTACTAGGCTTTGTAAATATATTTCTAGTAGGAAAATGCGAACTGGGACAATCCCACTATTTCATTCTGAATACATCTCCTTATCAGAACTTGTCCAACTCAGAACAGCAGCTTCTTCTAAAAAAAATGTTTCAAAGACAGTTCTTGTTAAGAATTGCAAAGGTACAGACATCTTGTTAGAAGAGACAGCAGAATACTACATCCCAACATCAGTGCGAAAGATATATTGAACAAAAGGTATGAGCACCGATACTGAAATCCTTGTATTTTACCAACCTCTGAAGTGTTAATTTCTGAGGCCAAAAATAATCATCTCTGAACCACCAACACTGATAGAACAATATAAAAATAACTATAATTTTAAAATGATTGACCCGAGGTGTTGTTATGTACTTATCCATTTTTCTGATAAACTTAATAAAGGTGTATGTGACACAGTGATTTTTGACTGAAATCTTTTAAAAACACTCTTCTGCATTAGATTAGAGAAAAAAAAGAGAAGCATACAACTGAAACTATTTAACTTTAAGCTATTCTCCCTAGTTTGTCTTCTGATAAATCAGGCTTCCTACTTTGTTGTAGAATGTTAATGCTAAATTTCACACGTATTTTAGCTCTTTCACACACAGCATTACACCATAATCACCACTAATGTTCATTAAAAACATTATAGGACGTCATAAACACAAATATCAGTACTAAGCAGCTACTGTATTGATGAGAAGGATAACATAGCCTGAAAAAGCAGAAAGGTATCATAAATATTATGTGGTCTATTTTCACCAGTGAATGACTGATATATGATGTAAAATGATTACATTATTAACCATATGAAATTTGTCAGTGAAATGTGCTTTCTAAACCACAACATAGCTCAAAACATAAACTAAGACAGCTGGACTATCATTAGAGCCCAAAGCAGGTTCCTAAATTCACATTTTGGACCCTTAACAAGTGACCTACTTTTTATCAACAGTCTACACTAAATGTTTCTGTATCCAGAAGATTTTTGTACAATACTGTTAATACAGTTTATGTGAAATGACTCAGCATGAAAATAATAAAGAAGCAATTCTAAAATGTAGAATCAACAGAAGTACTTCTAAGCCTCCAGGTAGGAACCAGGAACTTTTAAAAATGTTTCTTGAAATCAAAGTTTCAGATTTTTATTGCATTATTGAACCTTGGAGGAAAATCAATTGCAGACTCATAAAGAGATATCACAAAATATTCTTACTGTACCATCATCATGCTTACGTAATCCATTTCAACTCCAATGACTGGGCAAGCTGAATGTAATGAAGTGACAACAGGTACCTATGTAATTTTCAAATCACTCAACTTTTGATAACAAACATACACTCCTCTTGCTAAATTACTATTATTCTTATCAATAAGTTGGAGCAAAAATGGCTACATTATTTCTGGTGTTAGTTTCTGTACGCAAAGAGTCAGTATTAGAAATGTGGAATAATTTCAGCAGTACCTGATAAGATTTTTTGTTAATATAAAAACCATTCATTTGCCATTATAGGATATGATTCAAGGGGACGCTTTTTCATTTCTCTCTATTTGAAATCACGTTATTCCTTTATTTCACAGCACTCTGCTATATGAAAGATGTTAAAGAAAACTACAGACTCACTGAAAGATTCAGGCTGGAAGGGATCTCTGGAGATCTATAGTCCAATATCCTGCTCCAAACAGGGCTAACTTCAAAACTAGATGAAGTCACCCAGGGCCTCTGTAGCCCAGAAAATACGATTTTTACTGTAACAACACAAGCTCTGTATTCAACACAGGATCTCCAGACTTCTCCGAGCTTTCCTTGGCCTGATTTTCAGTCATGGCTGCAATTGCCTGGTGGCCACATGCCTGTGGCTTTCCTGCACTGGATTCACTCTGGGAGTGCCTGGGGCAGGGGGCTGGCACCCCTATGTAGTCCCTGTGGGACAAACAGCCCCTCTGGGGTAACAGGGCTCAAGGAAGGCAGCGTGCAGCTCCCAAACTTTGCCTGGGAAGCAAAGAGAAGGATGCAGGCTGTGATAGAAAAGTTTGTTAATATAGCCTCAAGTGGAATAAAATTGAGGAGGAAGGGGGTTCAAACCACCAATATTTACCTCCTTCTGAAAAAGAACTTGGAACACTGACATCTGTGACATGCTGTGACACCCTCGCTTACTGCTCAGGTAACATCAGTATTATTCACCTTAGGACCCAGAGGGACATATGAGGAGTAACACTCAAAATCTTCTTTATGGACAAAAAAGAAATAAATTTGGTAACACTCACACACACATATATGAAAAGCTAAGAATTTATTGTCAGTATAACTGAAATCTTAATAGTCTAATCTAAGAATCATGATTACCCCTGCTCTAATTAATATTTGAAAAAAAGGAAGAAAACCAAATAAAGAAATAAATACTTCTATATTAAAAAAGTTAAGTCCCAATAGTAATAATACAGTTTAAATTGCTATACATACATTTCCTAGTTTCTAACCCTTTTTTGGGTAAAAGGCTCATGCTTTAACTGTTCCTGTGGGCCCTAAGGTTGATCGCTTCATCCTGGCAGTGGTAGTGAGATAAGACTTTCAGCAAGTCATCAGCATCTGTAGTCCTTTGTGAAGAGGTGTATGATGCTGACGTTGATGATGGTGGTTACTTCTTCCTCAGACTAGGATCTCCTTGGGGTAATTTTTATATATATGCTAACACACATTTATACCTTGGTCTTTCTTAGTTGGCCTGCAAATCCACACTATATGCAAATTTAATATATATGGTGTTTTATATGTGTTAGAACTTGTTCTTTATTTCCTCTAAAAAACACTTTTGTCCAGGTTCAGGTCCAGGTCTGCACTTCTTTAACCGAGCAGTGGTGACCTATTGACCTGGGGTCTCCAGTGCCAAGACTGTGCCCCATCACTAATCATCACATGCCTGTATTCCTCAGCACTGCATTCTGCATGTCCACTTCTTAAGGCTTCCGCTATGATGCCAGGTCTGTTACAACTAGCTTACAGTTGTAAATACCTCATTCTTCACAGAATAGTTGTTCATTATTATAATCAATATCATAACTACGGTTGTACCACACTATAAGAAAATTAATTAGCCATAGATACCTTGTCATTAGAAAAATAGGTCTTACAGCTAAATCAAGTAAAAACAAAGCTCCAGGAAGGTAAAAAAAAATCAGACAGCCTTAATCCTAAGGCCTTGCAAACTCAGTACACAGCACATTGCAATGGCCGTACTGCACTGCGGGGCTACATAGTTACAGAAGACTGAGGATAATACCAGAGAAAAAGTAGATATAACGGAATATTTTCTGCATAACAGTTTTAGCTGTATTTACACTTTACTGTGTTAATTTGATAATGTGGACTGTGACTGTTATTATTGTAACTGAAAAATTACTAATAAATGTTTGTTGTATTTTCGTTAGATCGTTAACACTTTAATTAGACTAACAGTAAATTCTAAGTTCTATATTTATAGCATATTCCCTTTTGCCCGCAGCAAGAGTTGAAGCGTAACAACTTGTCCAGCTGAGTCTTGAAAATCTCCCTGCACACAGATTCGACCACTTCTTCAGGTAACCTTTCTCAGCACTTAACCCCTCTCTTGGGAAGAATTGTTTACCTCATTCCAGCCAGAATTTTCCCTGTCACGGCTTGTGCCCATTGCTTCTCATCCTTTCACTATGTGCCTTTGCCTTTGAGACAAATCTGACCACATCTTTTCCTTAAGCTCCTTCAGGCAGTAGGTGGATGTTAGTTCTCCCCTCCAAGGCTTTTCTTCTGCAGGCTAAATGTCCTGAGTTCCCTAAGTAGCATCATCTGTCATGAGCTCCAGTTCCCTAATTACCCTTGTAGCCCTTCAGTGGGCTCTCTCCAGTTTCTATTTGCATACTCTATCCATCTTCCACATGGTCTACCATGCAGAACTTGGCACTTAAGTTCTTCCTCAGAACAGGCTTTAATTCTGGTAATGACATGTAGATTAATAGAAAGTATTGGCACCTCACCCATACATATATGTACGAACATGTCTGGAGTAGAAAATGGATTCTAAAATATAAAAGACCAAAACTAGGTTTTGTTTTTCCTGTTAAAACAGGGAAGCTGTGTGGAAAAAAAAATGAAAATGAGGAAGCCCTTAGAAAAAACATTCAATGTTCATGAAAAATATTCATAGCTTACATTTTAAAATGCATTAATTGAACTTACAGAAATCTACATTTTATGTATTAGTTCCAAATTATATATTTCAAATGTTTCTGTTCTTTATTAACAGCCTCAATTCTCATAAATGTATGAGGCTTCTTTGTTTGAGATTACTTTTTGAAATATTTCAGTTCCTGTAATGAATGGTATTGCTTCACCATGTTTCAGTGAAAAAATTAAAATCCCACTCAATGATTTGAAACCTCATTCATTTTAATCTGCTACCTGAGTATTGTTTCTAAAACCATCCTTATACTGCCTCCTTTTCAAAGACAGCATTTTAGAGAACCCACTGAACGTCAACACCTTACAAACACCTCCCCGTGATGTTGTAAGAATTTCTCGGTGTATATTCCTATGTCTCATGATGCAAAGCACCAGAAGAGAGAGAGAAGAGCAATTATGCTAACTGCTTGTCAGCATTAAGATCTTGCACTCAGTGTTAGTGAGTCATTACCCCTACAAACTGTCAGCCAGGCTGTATCAGTGAGACAAATAACGTTATGAGAGGCTATTTTAAATATATATTGTGAAATAAGGCTGCTAATTAATAGAGGTCAGAGGTTAATAGTTTCATGTTTTTCTTTTATATACACTAAAAAGACAGAAAAGCCATGTGAGAAACACCAAAGTGGGCACTGAAAATACTGCCTTTTACCCCAGGAGTTTAAAAATTACTCTCACAACAAAGTACACTAATGGAAATAAAATCCAGAGTGTCCAGTATTATCAAACACAGCCCTACGAAACCATAGTTCATAAAGGTGTGGTTGTAATACACATAAACATCTACATATATGTACCTGCAGGCAAACACACATTATAGAGTGCAAACCCAAGCCAAGCCTAAGCATGACACCTATACAATAAATCACAGGAAGTCATAAAGGCCCTGGGGGTACTGACTGGCTTTATCGACTCTGACCATCCTCATCTGGGCCTCCACTCTCCACCTCTGCCCATGGCCCAGGAGTCCCGTTTCAGCTCAGTCCCTGCCCAAGCTGTGCTGTAGGAGCTGGTTGTGGACCCTGTTGATCTTGGCCCTGGACTGACTTCCCAACTTCACTTGAGACCTGCCTAGCAATTGCTGAACCTGACCCTGAGCTGTGGATTGATCTCCTGGTTTGGCCTCAGACCTGCCTCACCACCACGGACTTGGCTGGTGTATGGACTCTTGCTCAACTCTGGCTGCCAGCAGCCAGGTTTGCCCAGCTCACCCTGTGCTGGTGAGGCCCCCGTCTTGCTAGGAGGTGTCACCACCTATAGCTTCCCATCCCTTTGGGAGCAACCTGCCTTTTTTGTGCCCTAACAGAAATACACAGTGGTGTGGGTACAGTATGTCCCTCAGTATATATACACACACCCCTATTTCACCAGATGCTGATGTACACTGATCTCACTTGAAAACAATGAATTTGGTGTTTCTCTTCAGTTCTTTGGCATAACTGTTGAGTGGTAATTCAGTATACTTATCTATTAATACAACCAAAATGTTATTCTCAAAAAGGCTATTCAAAAACACATCAAAAAAGAACAACTGAAAAACAACACAACAGCTGGTTACATTTGTATGAGCCTACTCTAAAAAAAAAAAACCAAACAAACAACAACAAAAAAAAAAAAAAAGAAAAAAAAAAGAAGAGGAAATCCATGGAATAATTTGGCACATAGACTGTACAACTTTCAAAAACAATTATAAAAGACATGATGTCCATGATCTGGAAAATTTTGCAGATTTGATCTGGAGCCCTAAGCATTTAGAAGCACGTCATACGCTCTGCATTTGTGTAGAAGTAGCTTGTGTTATTTCTCACTCAAGTAAATTAAATTTTTCTTGTTAAAGAGATGTAGAATCAAAGGTCACACTACACCCTTTCACAGGCTAAACATTTTTTAAAATGCACCTGCTCCTACTGTTTCAGTGTATCCTAAACCTCTAAAAATAGTCAGCAGTATGATTGACTTGCTCCCTGAATACTGAATATGTGGATGATCTTCTGTATCTTCTTGGCAAAACAAGCAGTATTAAAAGACAGACTGAAGTACATCCACTTTTGAACTAAAGTTTGCAAACAAAGAAGTATGTCAACCCGGGGAAAAAAACCCCACTAACTTATCAAATTAATCTTCATTTACCTTTTCACATTTAAATATCTAGCATTCATAAGTGTGATAATAAGGTCATTTTGGTTGGAAAAACTGTGACATGAGATAAAGGACATATTATGAGGTTGAGACGGTAAAGGCTAAAGAAATCTATATAAGAAGAGCTAATGGTTCATCAGAGGTAAAAAAAGATCATTAACATTCATAGAACAGTTCTCTTACTTCCATTTAAAAAGACATCAATCCATCTGTTATTAATCCAGACCTACAATATGCTACTTAGAGCTGTGTAGATGTCTTAACTACTTTGATATATTTATTCCTATCAAAACACAAGTACTACCATACATAGTTATATATATGTAACAAATTACATACAATGTCCTTCATTATTCTATAACACAATTTATCACTGAAAGATGGCTGTTGCTGCTTTCCACGTTGTTGGGCTGTCCATCATATTAGAAACACAAGTCCTACAAACCACAAAGAGGAAGTATTCGGCATAGAATAGAATTCCAGATAGTTTTGCTTCTCTCCATTGTCACATTCTCTACGATTTCTGCAAGGCCTTCCCAAGTGCCAGGAAACCAAAACTATTTACTTACGTCTTTCCATATAAATTAGTAGTGTTTAATACACAGTTACAGAAAACACCAGCTAGCATTATGTCTGTTCTAACTACTGCCTTCTACAAGCAGCATTACCTTACCCCTTTGAGTTCACCTACTAACAGTGTTCATTAACGTGTCTCCTTCTTGCAGATACACCAATGCATTTCCTATGCCTGTAGGAAAAGCAACCAATAATAGAAGTCTGGGCCCTTACAACTGTTCTCAGGAAGCTAAGAGCTCAGGTCGCTCTTGAATAAGGTAGACTTTGATGTCTACTATGAATTATGCTGTTTGATTATGGTCTGCACACATCCTTCTGGCAGCTGAGGACTAAGCACAGGGAACAGTGTTAACCATCTTCTACAAAGTCATGTGAGCCTAGAAGCCATCACATGAGCCCCACTTCACTGGAGACTGCCTAATCTGGAGAGGTACAGCCCACAGACACCTGGCATTGGTTGCTCTGCACTCACAAGCTCACTGAACTAATTTGGAGATACTCTTGCCCTTATTCTCAACTGACAGTAAAATGTGCATTGTGTGTTATGAGTTATAAAGCCTGCTGTTTCACTGCACACAGCTCATGGAGGCAGAGGTGGAAACTTATAAACGACTGCTCTTACAGAACCACTCCTGCAATAGTACCTTGTGTAGATTCTGCATTTAATCATCAAAGCCTGCCTTTACTTGTAAAATGTTCTCCTTAAGACTACCTTAAACGTTTTGCAGGAATTCCAGTCAGTGTGCAACCCAAGTTCCTAGCCAGAATAAGGCTAGCCCTCTGAACACACATGGCCTGTTAAAGTCCTGATATGGACTCTCCATTTGCCTTTTCTGAAAAAAAAGCGTTGGTGATGGATCCTGAAAACCTTCATTTAAAAAGACTACAGGTATTTTTGAGAAGACATGACAGTTAAGGTCAGCTGGGTGTACAGCTACACTTTTTTGTGACAACAGAAACATGTCAGTGAAAGCTCCATTCTCTGACCCTTAACAGTTCATACAAATTTGAGTCTGGTGACCTTCGAAGCCAAATACACCCATCTTCTTTACTACTTGATGAACTAATTTGTATTTCAAATTCTCTTAAATGAAGCACCTATCTGTCAGGATGATAGGCACTGTGCAGAACTTGCAAAGAGAAAAGAACTATATAAAGCAATCAGAGAAGCCTTTTATTCAGCTGCTACAATAAATGACAGATAGTCTCATTATGCAATTCCCCTAGCTCCTCTTAACATACCTGACCCCTAGAACTCTATCACATGATTCATCAGTATGGTAGTTTCAAATGTTTTTCAAAAACAGTGCAGTAACATAATTTTACAGTGATTTTGCAATACTTATCTCGGGCATGAAGAACTGAAGATTCCCAAAGTGCACATGTACATCTCACAAGCTCATTTAGTGAGGACAACAAAAGATACGGTGTGCAAACAGAAACTAAACAGGATTTTCATCTTTCTTTATCATAAAATATTTTCATAGCACAAATGAAAGAAAACATGTCTTTGACAACACAAATAATTACAATACCATCTTATATTCAGAGGGATATTGTGCACAACCTTGTTCAAAAGACTCTGCATATTTTGATAAGTAACTAATTCTTTAAGTGTTCTTGCATTAGCAAACTGGATTACATAGTGATGAATGGGGGGATAGTGTGAAAACAGCAAAACAGAGCCAGACATGGGTGTGACTTTACCTGTTGCCTCTTCTCAAATTCTAACTTGATACGGGATTTGATGCAGTTGCATGTGTCCTGATAGGTCTGCTGCAGTGCAAGTTCCATGAGGTGTTTGTGGTACGCTCCTGCCAAGTTTCCGCAGATAAAAATGATTACATTTGCCAATATCTAGGGTGTTAAAAAAAAAAAAAAAAAAAAAGTGTCAGGAAATTTATATAAATAAATTAACAGAACATAATTCTAAACTTCAGTAAAAGATTGCTGCAGTCATATATTTTGCTTTTTGTTTGATTTCTAGCAAAGGTTCACTTTTCAAAAAGCCTTCACAATTACTGGCAAAATCCCAAGCAATAATACCATTTTAATCTAGGATTAAATAAGAATGTTAATGAACAACATGTTTGCATACTTAATGAAGTATATCTTTTCTGAAAAAGCAGTTCAGCTCATGTTCTACATTCACTGCTGAGTATTAAATCAGTGGGATCATGATCTGCTGATGTAAAACAATAGCTATGGCTCCTAATAACAACATCAGAAGCCGTGTTATTGCCACGCTCTTTTGACAAAACATTTTCTTTTGCAGTGCCATATGATTAAGGGGTGAAAAGTCTCACCACATCAACAGCCTGACCTGCATTTTCCTCAGCCTGACCCACTACTGTCTGTCAGCTACAAATACTAACCTTGGTGACAGTAAGTAATGTTTAAGTAGTGAGATCTGACATCTCTCTACGAGAATATACTCTTCACTACTACCAAAAAACTGCATTTGCCTAAAACACAACACTTCATCTATAAGATTTAGGGTCAAATTCACAGCATCACATGGTCAGTGTACACAACACATGAACATGAGAAATAAGTTCACTTAAAGAATCCAGTTTTATTTAGTAATTGTCTGAGACATTTCAGAGAGTAAAGAGAGGAGAGAGGCAGGCCTTTCCCGTCCTTGAACTTTGAAAAGGACAGAATACTGTGTGGCTATGCTAGCACTTTCAACTCTCCGCAGTTTATTGCTGAAAAAAGAGTCACATTTACCCATCCTAGCTCACCTGGAGCAGAAGAAACACAGTAATGAACCCGATTCTTAATTCAATAAAAGAAAACAAAATTAAAAGGGAACTGAAGCTGAGATACAGCTGCAATCTGGTCAGAGCACAACTCTGTCCATAAAGCCCTAGTGTATCATATAGCCTAGATTAGAAGTTCTACATGATATCATAGGACTCAGAGTCTGGAAGGGAAGGAGGAAGAAGAGAAGCTAAAATTTCATTAATTCTCCACAGTTAATCTAATCATGAGTTTTATGATAGATTTCCCCAGTGATCATTCATTGATTGATTTTTGTATACCTATGTACCAGGCAAACTTTTGTGAATTGCTAGTAGTGAGAGAGCCAGAGATGTCAGAAAAGAAGTCTGAAAAACAGTATGCTACAGTGGTTCAGAGAAAAAACATAAATTGTTCTATTAACAGAAATCCATCTCCTTGAGGAAAACCTTTCATTCACACACACACACACACAAAAACCCACCATTGAGTTTTAATTCTCCTTTTATAAACGCACACTTTAAAATGAAAGTTTTAAAGAAATGTTTTTATTTTCCTCAAAAATTCTAACACCATTACAGGCAATACCTGTTCCTCAATCTGTCACATGTCTGAAATCTCACCTCTCGTGGATCCACAGAGCTAAAAGCAGGAACTATACACATCTACCACAAAAAAGATGGATGTTTTTAATTTGATAAAACTTTATTTCCCTAAAACTTTAAGATCATGGCATTACATTATTTCTAAAAGCAACATCTGAGTTATTAAAATTTTCTAAAATACATAAATGTAAAAACAAGGAGAAAAGTCTACATATTTCACTTTCTCCAAAGAGCTTCTATTATGAAATATAGAAATAACAAATAGTTTAAATGAAACATTTCACAACAACTAATAATTAAAAAAAACCAAAAACCAACAACATAAAGAGATGATGGTGTACAGAAAAACACCTGAACTCAAAATACTTTTATATTTCTTTGTAAATCACAACTGCTTGATCCTGCTTTCATGTCAGCAATGTCATGATACTCTCAGCAGACATGGATTAGTGAACAAAGATCTTCTGTGACAGATTCCAGTGCAGGAGTAGGGTGTTCCAACCGGCAACCATTGCTGGTTTTTGAAACAAAATTATTAAATGAGAACAAATGCCTGAAAATAGAGATTGCTGGGCATAGAAAATTCTTAGATATGCAGTGGGAAGGTTTAGAAACAAAATGGAACACTGAAATGAAATCAAGTTTGCTGTCATCATTTCTATGTAGAGATCATTGCTGAAAAGCCACAAACAAACTTACTAAATGTATTGTCCAGCTTCATAAAATTATAGACTTTTTAAAGTAAAACTTCAGGAATACAACTGATCCAAATTTAAAAAAAAAAAAAATACTGTGATGGGTAGATGGAGGAGTAAATTATGAGTATCATCTTCGCAGTCATAGAAAAATAGATTACAGTTTTATGAGTGAACTAGCTGAAGAGAGAAAATAGATGGAAACAAGTGACTGACAGGCAAGGAAGCTAATTAGCCAGGCTTTTCAGATTCTCAGTGGGGTAATTCAGCCCACATGAAGCTCTGTGCTGGCTTCCAGTACCTGAATTAGGCTGTTCAAAGACAACTCAGATATCTCAGTCATTGCCATACTTAGTGTAGATGTAACACATTAAGTGTGTAAGTGAATATGTAGATAGAAACTATGTTCAAGACATCATTAATTCTTTTGGCTACCATGGAGTTCATTCAGAAATGTATCACTAGGGTAATAACTTTGAAAAAAATTTCTAAGAAATGGATGACCTGGTTACTAAATCAGACAAACAGATTTTTTGCCTGTATGTAGTCTAGATTGAGTATTTCTGCATTTGTCACTGAAGAGTTATTGAGTGAAATATATATTGTCAATATACTGTTTAATGGAAAATGCAATTAACATTACTAAACAAAATAAACAACATACTTCTTGCTGAGTACCTCTCTTCTCCTAAGTCTTGCATTTTCTCCTGAACTTCAGCCCAGTTTCAACATATGAGATGGAGACAAGCTCCATCCCCAGGTTTGCTCTAAAGTCTCATAAGCATTCTCCCAGAAGTAGCAGGTTCAAAGTTCTGCTCAGTCAAAAAAACTTAACTGAGCTTCTCATTTCCTAATCAATTACTCTAATCAGTATGCAACTGTACCAAAAGTTCCTCCCGTTCAGGCACCTGCTCTGAGAAGACTCCATGATGTGAATTCTACCTGTACCAAAGCATCTGAAATTAAATCCTGAGTCAGACCAGTATTCTACCTTGTAATTTCTCCAGGCTAGGACACCAAAGTTCTGCTCTTTTCTGTTTTGGTTTGGTTTGGGTTTTTTTCTCTTTTCTCTCCACCCCTGCCTCCCCCACGCCAGATGAATGTTGGCTAATAAGAGAAGTTGTGTTGGATCTTTTGGTAAGAAACTATGCATCTTGCTGTGAAAGCTGTGATCAACCATGCAGATACAAAGATACTGTGACGATATGCAGGGTAGAATTTGGGAGGTTTAAAGCCCAGCTAGAAATTAATCTGGCTTCAGCAATGAAGGATAACAAGAAATGTTTCTCTAAGTATGTCAACAGCAAAGGAAAGACTAGGGAGAGCCTCCATCCCCTGCTAGATGCAGGAGGAAACATGGTAACAAGTGATCAGGAAAAGGCTGAGGTGCTTAATGCCTTCTTTGCCTCAGTCTTTAATAACAAGACTAGTTGTACTGAGGGAATCCAGCCTCCTCAGCCAGAAGACAGAGACTGGGAGAACGACCCCCCCGCAATCCAGGAGGAGACAGTCAGTGACCTGCTGCATCACACAGACACACACAAGTCTATGGGACTGGATGGGATACACCCGAGGGTGCTGAAGGAGCTGGCTGGGGTGCTCGCCAAGCTGCTTTCCATCATTTACCAGCAGTCCTGGCTGACCGGGGAGGTCCCGACAGATTGGAAATTGGCCAGTGTGACACCCATCTATAAGAAGGCTTGGAAGGATGATCCGGGAAATTACAGGCCTGTCAGCTTGACATCAGTGCCTGGGAAGCTGATGGAGCAGCTCATCCTGAGTGCCATCATACAACACATGCGGGAAAACCAGATGCTCAGGCCCAGTCAGCATGGGTTTATGAAAGGCAGGTCCTGCCTGACAAATCTGATCTCCTTCTATGACAGGGTGACCTGCTTATTGGATGAGGGAAAGGCTGTGGATGTTGTCTACCTCGACTTTAGTAAGGCCTTTGACACCGTTTCCCACATCATTCTCTTGGTGAAACTGGCTGCTTATGCCTTGGATGGGCACACGCTTTGCTGGGTTAAAAACTGGCTGGACGGAAGGGCCCAAAGGGTTGTGGTGAATGGAGCTAAATCTAGTTGGTGACTGGTCACAAGTGGTGTCGCCCAGAGCTCGGTTTTGGGGCCACTCCTGTTTAACATCTTTATTGGTGATCTAGATGAAGGGATGAAGTGCACCCTCAGTCAGTTTGCAGATGACACCAAGCTGGGTGGGAGTGTTGATCTGCTCGAGGGTAGGGAGGCTCTGCAGAGAGACCTGGACAGGCTGGAGCCATGGGCTGAGGCCAACTGGAGGAGTTTCCATAAGGCCAAATGCCGGGGGCTGCCCTTGGGCCACAACAACCCCCAGCAGCGCTACAGGCTTGGGGAGGAGTGGCTGGAGAGCTGCCAGTCAGAGAGGGACCTGGGGGTGCTGATTGACAGCTGGCTGAACAGGAGCCAGCAGTGTGCCCAGGTGGCCAAGAAGGCCAGTGGCATCCTGGCTTGTGTCAGCAATAGCGTGGCCAGCAGGGACAGGGAAGGGATCTGACCCCTGTACTCGGCACTGGTGAGGCCGCCCCTCGATTCCTGTGTTCAGTTTTGGGCCCCTCACTACAAAAAGGACATTGAATGACTCGAGCGTGTCCAGAGAAGGGCAACGAAGCTGGTGCAGGGTCTGGAGCACAGGTCGTAAAAGGAGGGGCTGAGGGAACTGGGGGTGTTTAGCCTGGAGAAGAGGAGGCTGAGGGGAGACCTCATCGCCCTCTACAGCTACCTGAAAGGAGGTTGCAGAGAGCTGGGGATGAGCCTCTTTAACCAAGTAACAAGTGATAGGACAAGAGGGAATGGCCTCAAGTTGCACCAGGGAAAGTTTAGACTGGATATTAGTAATAATTTCTTTCCAGAAGGGGTTGTTAGGTGTTGGAATGGGCTGCCCAGGGAGGTGGTGGAGTCCCCATCCCTGGAGGTGTTTAAGAGTCAGGTTGACATAGCGCTGAGGGATCTGGTGTAGTTGGGAACTGTTAATGTTAGGTTAATGGTTGGACTAATGATCTTCAAGGTCTTTTCCAACCTTGATGATTCTGTTATTCTGTAATAAAGCTGTGGCCAAGAATCTCTACAAAGGAATTAAGCGGCACCTGAATAAACTCACGGCATGATTCTGCCAAGGAGGACAAGCTTGAGCTGTGGAAAAGGATGTAACTAATAATGGTAACTCAATGGCAGAAAAAGACCAGGGTGACCTCAAAGACAGTGTTGCATGAACCTAGTTTATTTCCTTTATCCACAGATACTGTGTGAAAAAAAACACAAACACAACACACAAACTCATAGTAAGCTCCCATTCAATTTACCATATGGAAACACTGAGCCACACAGAAGACGTTCTAATCAATCTGTACAGTCAGTGGAGAGACAAGTCCATCTCCTGGGGCATCTGCACCCTTTTAGATATATCATTAAGTGTACAGTGTGTTGAAGTTTCTGCTTAATCAATGAATAAATTCAATGTCTACAGGAGGTGATCTGAGTCAAAAATTAATGCAAGGAACACCAAGATACCATCAGGAAGTATCTCTAGGTACTCCAAGTACCAGCTTGTATCTCTAATCACTTAAGGAAGATTATCAGTACCAGCTTGTATCTCTAATCACTTAAGGAACATTATCATGCCTGATCTCTCTTGCATCTCTTTCGACCTACAGAAACCTGTACAGACTTCCAGGCAATGGGGCATTTTCTAAATTGCTTTTTTACATTCAAGTACATGTATTTTTCAGTATCAGGGAATACAAAGCTTTCTGATGTCTAGTGCTTAACTATCAAAACAGACTGTATTTAAAAGCAAATGAAGACAAAGTTAAGTAGCTATGACTAATTTTGCAAGAGTACTAAAGTTCACCGAGTTGCTCAAAAAGAAGTAGTGTATATAGAACTTCAACTGATGAAAGCTGCCTGCAAAGGTATTTGTATACAAGGAAGTACTATGCTATATAAAATAATGATAATATAGGCTGATGATTCTGAACTGAAGCATAAACGATTTGTTAACTGTCTTAGCAACTGCTGTTTAAATACTGAATATAAAAATCAAGAGTTGTCTACAGAGTTTCCCTATGTGGAAAGCCTCCAGTTCATGAGTTGTTTTGTCGCATTTCTTTCTTCTTAGATATTGTACAGATCCTTCCTGAAATTCTTGCATGAATAGAAGTTTTACCAAAAAAAAACCAAACCCACAAACCATTAGTAACTTTTTTAATAGTCAGTTTTCACTTTTCTTCTGGATAAAAAAGCTGAGGAAATGGAAGCCAAGGGGTGGGCAAGAAAGACTGTAATTTATAATGTCTGTGTGGAAATTAATGGGAGAAAAAACAATTCTTGTTTCACTGACAAGGTGCAAATTCTTTAGCTCTGCAAAGATGAATTGTCTCTCCTCCCATCTGATCTTTCATTCAATAGCTTGTGGTGTAACTAACCAAGCTAGGGAACAAGTCTACACTTTTTTGGAACCTGTGCAGTTTTAGACTCAGACAAAAATCAGTTAGAAAGAACAACACTGGGTAGAATCTGAAAATCAGCATTTAAAAAGGAAATGCTTAGCCACCATGTAAATTAGTCATTCACATGGTCACCATGTACTATGCCAAATACCATCATTTTAAGTTACATGTATTCAGAAGTTTCTCCAGCTATTACATGCAACACTCTTGCCCATGGAACTCTGGCCAAACAGATGATGTTGACTTGTTTTTTCAAAGGTTTGAAGTCAGGAGTTCCAACATTTTAATACATTTCAGTGTCAGCAATATCTATAGCTATGTAATACCTCACAAGAAGGATGACAGAATTGAAAACAGGAGATGGTTTGCCCATATGGCAACCACTGTTTCAAAAACAAGCAGTTGGGGGAGTGGCAAATTTAATAAAGTCTCGATTCCTATGGATTTGCATTTTGCACACTCATTTCCTTACTTATACAATACTTCCAATTCCTCAAACAGGCCAAAGATTGTTATAGCTGGCCTAAAACTAGTGACCAAGCGGTGCCTGGTCCACCAGCTGCTGATACACAATGTAACAACTGGCTTTTTCCTGCATTTGTCTTAGATTACTAAATTGGGGTCTCTATCATGAAAGCTCGAGTCTTTCATAAAGGAATGTAGCAATATTCTGGATTTCTATTTCTGTTTCAGAGCTGAGGGTAAAAGTTCATGAATTAGATATTTGGGTGCAGAACACGACAGGTTGACGGAGACAGAACACAGGCAACTGCAGACTTGTCTCCTCAGGAATTAAGAGTAAAAATCAATTTCTTTAATGACTGCAACATTATATTTAAGATTTTGAAAGGTAAAAATAATTTAAATCCTTTAATACTTATGAAGGGCACAATAAGAACATATGAAGGGCACAATAAGAACACACTACAGATGAAGAGAAGAAGGAAGCTCCAGTATCCTCAGACACTTTGTGTATATCAAGGAGAATCTCGAATGTTTTTCAGAAAGATAAGTAGAAAAACAAATTGCAGTTTTGCAAGAAACAACCTAATTAAAAAAAAAAAAAAAAAAAAAAAACCAAAAAACCCCCCAATAACCTAAGATTTCTCAAAATAACTGAGAACCAACAAAAAATGAGTTTCAATTACTCATTATTCCAGGCATCAGCAAACTGCTCTGTATTTTCAGTGCTAAAATAAACTCTGTAAAAGTCCCTTTGTGGAAGGGGAATTTATGTCATTTTACAAGCCAGGAAGTTGTGATGTTGTCTTCTAATTTGTACGTGTAATTCTCTTTGTAGCTTTTGCAATCAGTATTGTGTACACCAGCAGGATATTCCTTTCCTGTAATATCTATGTTATTTGATGTGATTGTCTTTTTATCATTATTACAGATTGAAGTTTCTCACAGCTCCAGGCTGTTCCATGGAATGACTGGATTTATTTTATTCGGCTCTGTGCACACACAAGGCCTATCTATATGCCAGTGTAGATGAAAACAGATCATAAACTCTAAGCTCTTGAATCAAAACCAGGAAAAATACACTAGAAACAAGAATCAGAGTTATGGTCCCTTTAGATCACTTCTGTGTAACACATATAATCAGTATCATTGACTCTAATTAATGACTCTTCATATTTTGAATCTAAAATAATTTTTTTGCCAGAGGGGAACTCATACGCAATTCGTCCAGAAGGAACCATTCAGTCACTGCACTCTCCTGCCTGACTGCAGAGAGGTCTTTTTGCATTTATATGTGCCTCTGAGATCATTTTATTTACTACTAAAACTGCTCAAACACATCTGAATATACAATTAATTGAAACAAAGAAAGGAAAACAAAAATTCAAATGTATTCAGTTATATATTTAGGTAAAACTAACAGTAACTTTGGGTTTGGCTTGAATTTTGGAAGCAGACTGCAAACAACCGATAGTCTCATCCATCTTAAAAATTAAAATGTTATCCCCAAATGACCGAGATTTATTTTTAGGTCCTGGATCTGATACAGAAATGAGTACTAGCATGCTATTAAAAAAAAAAAAAAAAAAAAAAAGACAATACCATAAAATTTAAACCGTTTACTTGAAAATAATCTATGGGGCAATACATCAATCTTTGATATATTACAGAAATATTCCCATGTCTGATTTTTGAATTTAAAGAAAAGTTAAACTGAATTTAAAGAAATTAATCTTCTTCACTCTTAAAAAAAAAAAAAAAAAAAGGAAAAAGACTAAAATCTGTAGTATAAATATATTTACTCACAGGACCAGCAATACACTGCCAAGTTAAATGTTTAACAATAGATTCCTCCTTATTTTCCCTCAGCAGGAGTATTAATAGGCTATCTCTCCTGTACTATCTACCAGTCTTCATGAAGTTTATTTCTTATTATTATCTACCAGCCTTCATTACATTTCTTCATATCTTATATATCTCTAAACATCTCCCCTTCTGGCAAGTTTTACAATCAATAGGTTCAAAAGCTATGAGAAGGCAGGACAAACTAATAAATCAACTGATAATCACATATGTGCCCTTTGTTAATGTACTAATTTCTGGCATGCCTAATTGGAAATAAGATTACCCTCAAAACCATAATGATGATTTTATATTTCTTCCATAATCGCTGTAGTTTATACTGTGTGTAACTCTACTGCATATTACATATGCTACATACTCTCAGTTATCAATATATATAAGGAAATTAAAATCAGTGGACAGTTTAGTATTACATGAATAAATTAGAGTAAAAACATATACTCAAATTCTTTTACTGCATTGGAAACTTGTCAATTATTATGTGTTTTAATCTAATTGATAGACAACAGTAATTAGATTTTTGAAATAATATTTTTTATGATCTCTAACTAAATGAAACTATTATTTATACAAGAATGTTTTTCTTAAATAATATTTTTTTTCTATCAGTATTCATAATGAACTGGATAAACTTTTTAATAGGGAATATTCCTCAAGTATCTCTTCTGCTTGTGTGATGACTACAACAAATTTTTGTCAAGTTCATTATTCATAATTTGGCAGACTGTGATGGGAAACAGTGGTCTTTGGCTATGTACTTCATGACAAATGATATGGAGCAGAAAGGAGAATAACAATAGTGGTGTATAACCGAGGAAAGTGATGACCTACAGAATTGGATTAAACTGATTCCAGAATGTCCTCAGATCCAAAGTTTTTAATGATAACACTCTTATATGTGTTTGTAATGTTTTTTAAGACCTTGGTTACCATTCTGAACTATATTGAGATCTCCAATTAGCATGTGGGTTAATCCTTAAGTGGAAGGCATCTAACAGGAAAATTACTCTCAGGAAAACCTAAGAGTTCAGTTTTCTCGTGTCAGGCAAATGCTATCGAGTCAGCAAGATGGGACAAAGACAGTACTTAATTTGCTTTACATTCAGGAAGGAATGAAGTAAATATTAAAACTTATTCATGCTCCTGCAACCAATTCATTCCATCTTTACACAAAAGATGCCATTTTCTCTCCATGCCTCAGATGCCATTTTCTCTCCATGCCTCAAAACTACCAAGATGTCAGTAGTCAGGTTAGGCTTTCTATTCCAAAGACTTAGTGTGAAGCATGTTTGACACCCTGAACCAGTTTTGTCTAAATCACGTGGTTTGTGGGAATAGATTCTGACTAACACCTCAAAAGTTAGCACAGTACCTCACATTCATACCGGTATTACTGACAACCCCTATATAGCAGTATGTGGTTATACATCATAGACACCTTAAACTAGCTGAGAGCAATGATTAAACAAATGGAGGTACTTGTCCAGGGAAGAGACGTTTTCCATGCTTCTACTTGTTCTAAGTCTGAATATAAGAACCTACCATTCACTCCTACCTTCTGTTCCTTCTTTTTTATCTATACATGGATCTTCCCTCCCAGATACTCAGTTCACTGAAAAGGCTTGAGCAAAGGACTTTTTCAAGGGCTTCTGGAAATCCAAGTACAGCTACCAATCAGCCTCATCCACATTTGTTGATGCCTTCAGGCAACTTTAAGACATTTTTAAAGAAAGACTTCCCTTTACTTCTTTCAAAATAGAATGTGTTTAACCCATTCTCTATTCTTATAGCTTCAGTTTTCACCTTATCTTAATTTTACCTTATTTGTCTTATTTATTTTATTTGCCTTAAACCAGAATTTACAGACCTACAGTTTCCCTGACCCTTTTTAGAACCTTTTTTTAAAGTCTATTTTCACATTTGCTACCTTATGGTCTTCAGGAACCAAGCTCTATTTCAGACCAATCAACAGATGCCTTCCTTCTTCTATCCCTCTGAGAAGAATTTTAATGTGCAAATTTCTTGCTGCTTCTTCACTGAACAGAGATACAGAAGCTGTTTCTCTGTAACGGCCTTGTCCTTCCTGAATAATTTTATAACCTGGATGTCAAATGGCCTTACAGACTCTCTGGAAGTCCTTTTGTTACTCAACTGCTGAAAGAAGGATTGAGCATCCAAGGAAGAGGAGACTGCTTTGGTTCACTGCTATGGCTCTAGCTAGTGTCTAATATAAAAGGCATACTTTTCAATATATGTTCTTCAAACTCCTATATGACCTGCGTAACTGCATACGAAGGCATTCTGCAACACTTTAAAAAACATTTGCACAGATGAAATGTTTTCACTTTGGCTGATTAACTTCAGTGGAGCAAATAGATTTAAAAATTGCTGATAAAGCATGCCAGATCACTGCTAATTAGCAGGATGACTTTTTCAAGCAGTAAAAATTGCAACAGCAGCAAATACGAGACACAAGGTGAACTGAGATAGCTCCATAAAGTCTTTTACAGTTAAGACTAATGCAAATGTTATTTTAACTGTATAAGAATTTAAAACTGTTACGTAATATTTATAGTGAAAAACTGAATTTCCATATTATCATTTTCTTTCAGATTTTGAAATGTCTTATTGCTCATATTTTAATGTACTCCTTCCTGGGTTGAAAATATTCTCTAGGGGTTTTGCTTTAGGGATGAACCTACAAATACTGTGCACCATACGAGAAGCAGGTTTTAGGCTGTGAATGCATGGAGGGAAAATTAAATTCTGTCACTGAACACAACAAAGTCTTCCCTTCTAAAGAATGTATTTTAAAAATCAAGTGGGTTGAATACTGTCAAACATGAAGACAAAGACAAGTCCACTAAATTGGCACTAATACCTTTTCTGTGATAACCTTGTCTATTACTACCTGCAGCTCTGTCTTATCAGCAGATTTTGCATTAAACATATTTCTTACAGGTTGGTTTGCAGTTTGTATACTACATTTCTACATATTTTAGAAAAGACAAGCTGTGAGTCTCTTACTGAAATGCATCATGATGCTTTGCAAAAACTGACAGGCCTTCCTACAGACAAAAAGAAGTTACCAGTAATATGAAGGAAAGAATATTGCAACTTTCAGATGACTGCAGCCATATTGTTACTATATTTATTAATTTCTGACTTCGTTCCTAAATTTGACTGAAATAGTATGGGAACACTGTGGATACAGTAGAAATAGTTGCATGAAAACACAATCTCTTTTTATGAATTCTGATGTACATTTAGCAACAAAAAGTAAAGAAACAATTTCCTCCTCTAATGTTTTTCATCTCCTGCCTCTATTTATAAAAGATGCCTGTTTTGACCTAGCATGTTCAAAGCTAACAGAAAAAATTACATCATAGGTGCTCCAAAGCAGCAATATGAAAAACGTAGAAAGTGCATTTGATCTGCAGAGTTTTTTATTACATGGAATGAGTAATTTTTTTTACTCTCCACGAGAAAAATAATCCTGTACAAAAAGAAAACTGCTGCTTAAACCCCACCCATTTCAGTTGCTAATACAAGTTCTCTTCTACAGCAAAGTGAGTTTCACCCCACGACCTACCTTTTAATAGTACAGCCTGCCATTAGAAAGATTTGACAATACATCATGAAGATCTAAAGTAATACTGCACTAAAAAAGACCTGGAGCATCATCTCTCACACACCACCCCTTCTCAATCAAAGAAAGGTGCTGGAGCATCCACACGTAATGTGCTAGCTCAGGGAAGCAGTTCTCAGCGCTCAGCAGGTTTAGTTTCCTTTTCAGTTATGTAAGTCAATGTTTTAAACACGATTTCTCAAACCTGTAAATCCACATACACGTTGTAACTTTTCCTTCCCTACTTTTCCTCACTTAACATTTATCTTAGACAAATTTAAGTGTATGGACACTAGCCATGCTCAGCACTGGGGCTGCAGGACAGTCCCTGCTCTGTTTTACTCAACAGTAAACTCAACAATACAGATTTCTCAGCTCCCTACAATAGGCATTATCTCTACTTTGAATATACCAATCTGATCAGCAAACTCTCATTATTCACCACTTTCTGCAGGAAAAGGTTTTCAATCTACTCTCTTCTTTGATAAAGCGACAAAATCACAGCTAGGAACCAGCAGTTATCAAATGGCTCTAAAAGAGCACAAAACCTGACCCCTTTCCTTCTCCACTCCCATTGCTTGTCAGATATTTGTGCAATCTGTGGGATGCTGAAAGAACAACACAGGCTAACCTAACCTCTTCCATCTCTCCGAAATTCATTCCAGCACAAGTTTATCACTCTGCACAGAACTCTCCAAGAAGCTTCCTGAGACAGCCTGCTAACAAACTCACCTTGGATATCCATGCACAAGTTGAAGAACTTAGTATTTGGGTACTGGTGTCACAGGAGCCTAGTACAGTGTTAATTCAGTGTGTTATGTGTTGCCAGGTCCTAAGAGAAAATGGCATACTTTCTCCCTTTTTTTCTACAAATTAATTTGATTAAGATGTTCCAAGACTGCCTTGAGACTCCAAACAACAGACTTCATGGCAAATAACTACGGACACTGTAATAGAGGACTTGACTTCAGAATGTTCAGGCAGGATTTATGAGGTAAACTCCAGTCTCTGAATGGTAACTTAGGCAGTCAACACCAGTAGAGCTGGCTTTTGCAAGAGCACAAAGACAGGTTTGGCCCCTGCCATCAGGACTTCATGAAGCAAAAGCATGAAAAAGAATATGATCAGCAGCTCACAGGAGAGGTCTTTAAATTCTGGCCCCAAGCCAGCACGAGGGGAGCCACATATAAGGGTCACACAATAGCACAGGTAGACACTCCAACACTTCATTGCTAAAAATCCCAGAAGAGGGACAAAGTGAGCAATGGCTTAGACTGCCAGAAGAGGATTGCCATGAGTAAGGAACTTTGCTTCCTCTGGTCAAAGCTTAAAAATTCCTGCTTTGGGTTTTGTTAGTGCTCTCTAATTCAGTCACTTTGTTTAGACTTTAATTGGTTGCTCTGGGGTTTCTTTGGTTTGCTCTTGTACATGCATTCAAAATTGTGACTTTCTTTTGTCTTCCTACAGATTTCGTCATCTTCCTCCATCTCCACTTGTCCACTTCTGCAGTAGAAAAAGATAGCCAAGTTTGCACTGTGCCAGTAGTGTAGATAGTGTCCACAGAGGTAACATGAAAGTGGACAGTGAAATATTTCAAAGTGGTCTTTTACAAGGCACTCTTCATTAAAAGAAAGCAGCAGTAAGAGTAATGGCTATTAGAGACCGCTAGCTGGGCAGCAGTGAAAAGAGGTTTGAGAGGCTGAATCAGTGCTAACAGGGGCATAAGCTGCGGATGAGGCAACCATCTTTAGGAAGGCAAATGCAGACCCAGATGTAAAGTAAAATATCAATGAATAGAAATTTATGCTTGACAGAAAGTAAGCATTTGTTACTCTTCTTCTGTTCCTACTCTGAAAGAATTCTTATCAAAACTACTTCATAAGCTGACAAAGAAAGCACTTGTATGCCTTTTTTTTTTGGTGTTTTGTGGAGTTGACAACATTGCCTGTGTGGCTGAGGGCAGATGTATCTCCACTGAAGTTACAAATGTGTATAGATGTTTCTGTAGTTAGCTCTGTGCTGAACATACTTATTGCCTGCCAAATAACAGAAAAATGTTTCCAGAAAACACACTAAGGCAGTGCACGCTAACTGTACAAGCACTGCTACAGAGCCCCAGGGATTATTTCCTGGAAAAAGTTTTTTTTTTCTCCAACAAAAGCTCAACATTCTTTCTTTCATCCCATTTTGGTTCGGGAAGCTATAGCCTCTCAGATAATGTGACAATATCCTTTAGTGTCTGACTTTATCCTAAAGATAGAAGGTAATAAAATTGAAGTGCTCTCTTTGTTAGCAAGAGTTTACCACAGAAAAGGAATTTCATTAGTTCTGAAATTGAAGAAGCATTCTGAGGCAATGTCTTACCTATGCCACCACAAAAATCAGTAACATTACCACAGGAATGAATGTGGTTCTCTCTTGTTAACAAAATGGTGCTTTCTTCAAAAGCAATCTGCCATTTCCACATCAAAAATTGTCTTTTGATTTATATTCTCTCCACATTTGCATACTACACAATCCAGATCAATGTACTTTTCTTTGTTTTTTCTAAATCAGAATGCCTGGACATGGTCTCAGATGCAAAAGCTCCAACCAATTCTCTCAATAGGTTGTTAGGGACCTCAGCAGAGCTCCAGCTGAAGGTCCAGTTCAAGGGTATGATGGGATGCAACCACAAGAGCTGAGAGCGCTTGCTATCACTACAAGGCCACTCTCAATTATCTTTGAAAGGTCATGGTGATCAAGAGAGGTTCTTGAGATCTAGAAAAAAGCAAATGGGACTCCTTTCTTCAAGGAAGATAACTTCACCTTGAGCCCTGGAAAAGTGATAGTGAAAATCATCCCAGAAGCCATTTCCAACCTTATGAAGGGCAAGAATTTGACTGGGATTATGGAGTTATGAAGGGGAAATCATGCCTGAACAACCTGACAGCCTTATGTGATGAAATGACTGGTTTTGTGGATGAGAAGAGGGTGCTGGATGTGTCAGGGCCTTCAGCACACTAATAAACCCTAACAGCCTAACAGTCATTCACCTGTGGCTTCCACCTATGTCCACAGGCCTGGAAGCTTTATTTAAGCATAGCCTTTAGCTCTTGCCTGAGCTGTGCTGGAGGAACAGCTGGTCTCCAGTTGCCTGGCCACAGACACCCTTGATCTGGACCTCAATCTGTGGACTGACTTGACCTCAGCCCTGCCTTGTCACTGTGGATGTGCCCAGCAATTGCTGGACATGATCCTGACCTATGGATTGACTTTCTGGCTTGACCTTGCACTTGTCTCCTCATCATGATTTTTCCTTACGATCCTGACTCTTGGTTGAACCTGGTTACTATTCGGACTTGCCTTGCTCAGGTGCTGTGGGACTGGGATCTGGGCACTGAAGCCTCATCCCTGCTGTCTTGTCCCTTATCTGCTCCCTTTCAAAGAGCTCAAGCTTTCCTGAGTCCCAAGCCAAGTGCCATGGAGCTTCTGAAGAAAGCCATGAGCCAGCAATGTCACATAAAATACTACTAAGTATAAGCACATTTTCTAAACTGCACAGATGATTTATGATTGGGAGCTTCAGCAAACTGGTGCTAACTGCTAGGAAAGTTGATTTTTGTACCTTCAGACTTATTTTCCTAGGAAAGCCAAATTACAAAATATGTTGAAACTTTTTTTTTTTTAAAGTGACATAAAATGACTAAAATAGTCATCAAATCTTTAACTAATTTTCATGTAACTGCAGTAACGTATGTTTGCGAGCAACAGAGATAATGTTACTATATATATAATTAAATAATGCTACATTTAGTTTGGGAAAACAACCTATTTAAAATCAGAAAAAAAAAATTCTAAAAATACTAAAAAATAATATACCTATCTAACCCTAAATATTTTTTAATGATCAAACAGTTAATACTGCTGTGAAGAAACCCTAAATTCCTAAGAAGCAAATCACATATAAAGTGCTCATTTATGAATTATGGTTGTTTCCCCTTAATCAAAACACATTGAGTTTAAAAAGCATTATTTTATTAGTTTGGTAAAAGCTTAAACAAAACACCATTTTAGCAAACAATGAGCTGTGCTGCTGTATTCTAAAAGACAGAAACTACAGATTAGTTGCACAGCCTGCAACTAATGAGCATGACTGATAGCTGAGAGACACTGGTGTGTTACAGATAGTACAGTGTGCCCTTTAAAGGTGGATCTGTATGGCAAATGGCTAACCACAAAATTGCAACACCAAACCCCAAAATACAAAATAAACTTCTTCGACCAAGGACACAAAGCCCAACAGTAAAGCAGTGGTCATTTATCACTGCCAGCACACTACAGCGTCCTAGCAACGCTTCCCAAAATATATCACATGCTCCAGTGCACGTAACTCTCAATCCTATTACCACTCCTCTCCCCTTAATTCTCCTCTCAGATGTCCTTTGGGATGTCACAGAGAACATGCTGGGATGCTGTTTTCCTCTCCAGGACGTAGCTGTAGCTGTACACCATGGGCAGCCACTTTGGTTTTGATGCAACATAGTTTAAGGTGTACAAAATGCTCTTACAGAAGATTTACTCCAGGATCATGAGTATAGTTTAGCCTGAATCCCACTACTGCCATCTGGGAAACCACCCAGGCTTGGACATGCTTTATATAGCCGGTAGCAGTCAACCAAACATGCCACTGCGTAACAGCATAGCATGATCATGTCTCTCAAAAGGAGTGGAACAAGGGGAAAAAAGGGTTTGGAGAGAAGAGCCATGAGGAATACCTTTCAGCTTGGAAAAAGGACCATAGTGTGGGAACACGAAGACCAACATACTCCTGGAAGGACAGAGCACAGAGTGCATAGGGATTGACTGTTCACTGATCTCACTGCAAAACATCTAGAGGACATCAATGAAACAGGCATATATGACAGACAAAATGTGCAGTTTCTTGGCATGTGATGCTAAGTATTGCTGGAAGCTGGGGGAGTAGGCTTGGAAATTATTATAATATTCTTACATTGTTGTTTTATATGTATTTTTCCCTAACCATTCCACTGCTGTGCTGGTGACAGGATAGCGCAGGCTTAGTAAGGCTGTTTTTCCTGGTCCTTGTCTTCTCCTAACCAGTGTGGTTGGTGACCAGGCTGGTCTTCAGCTAGAGCAAGCTGTTCCACAGCGAATATGGAGGATATTTCACCCAACCACCTATAGGCTGATGGCACCCTGCAGCACCTTAGACCAAAGAACCGTAGATACAGCCTCACACACAAATGTAAGTGCAGTAACAGTAAGGATATAATAATGTACCATGCCAGGCTAATGAAAATGTACAGATCCAATATATCAGCCAAATTCTACAGAAGTACAGCCGGGCAAATGGCACTCTTTCAGGTTTGTGCCACACACTGCTCTCTCATTGCAGGGCAGCAAAAATTTGCTGAGCGACAAGAGAAATTCAAAGCCACCCTCTGTTTTCATTCCTCTTATCCACCAAAAGTAGTGATCTGACAGAATAGGTCTAGTTGTCTGAACCAAGTATGTTAGGAAGGTTCTAAACTCCAATGCTACAAAGTTAAATGCTTCTTCCTTGGAATTTCCTGTATTAAAAGCTCAGAAGGATATTTACAGAGTAATTCAAAATGCTACAAAAGACTACAAAATTACTGTTGTCTTGTTTTCACTGTAATACGTGAAAGCACATAATCTTTAAAGCATTTATCTCCAGAACTTTTTTGGAGGTAAAAAATACTAATTGTTGTCTTCTAAACGGAGGTATAACTGAGGGAGCAAAACTGCATTTTAAGTGTGTGTGTAGACACCATGCAGCTCCTTTTCATGTGTGGGTTACTTCAACTTTGTGTTAACTTCCCGCCCTACAAAAATAACTACAAGACCTTGGAAAGTAAACCTAGAGTAAAATTCTCTTTGTTTACACACAGGATCAAAGCTGTACTGCTACTAAGTAAAGTACCTTTATGTTTTGCTTTCTTTACAGATAATCCAGGCATTCAATGGGTAAAATTAAGGGACATCAGGTATGTTTTAAAGGGAGCTGCTATACCAGCTGGGTTCCAAGAGCAGCTTTAGCTGCAGATTATAGACAGGGAAATGACACTTTCTGGTGACTGTGATGGGCACACACTTACTAAATATCAGAAGAGAGGGGACCAAATGTTGGTCTATTCAGATTTTTAAAATCAATCGTCAAACCTAGCTGAAAAAGACAAGGTAAGTTCCTTCATGTTTTAAAACACTGTGAGCTTTACTAGCAATTTTTCAACATTTCGTGCTAGTGAAAAAGTGTTAAGTGTGTTCAATAAATGATTAAATGAATGTAGCTTAAAATAATATCTTTTTTTTAAACTAATGCCACAATAATCAAAGAATAACCAAACAAAGAACTTAGCAGGAATTAAACTTGTAAGAAATAAAAACAGAGTTAGAATAGTTCATTAATACATTTAATGGCTATGCATTAAAAGCAAATTAAAATTGATTCTAAAAGTATCTCAAAAAAGATCTAGCTGGGATTAATGAACTTTTATTCAGCAGTCTATTCTTTCATAAGTTCTTTGTATGCTTGCCTGCTTCTTTATATTGTAGGCAATATTAATCAGATATTTAAATGATCCTCTACCAGTCTTTCAAAATTAATTTAATATTCAATACAGAGCTCATCACAAGCAACATACTTATAGTCAGTTTGAATATGCTCAATGGATAAATCCAAACAACCACCAGTAGTCAATTAAAAAAAAATCCACCTCACAACCAAACACGTTATGATTTCATATGGTTAAAAACACATCTAAAAATAAACAAACTACAGCAGAAGTTGGAAGTCCATTGAAAATTTCTGTTATGGATGAAAGTAAAGATTAGTCTCCTACCACAATTAGAGACTAGTATCAGATAGATAATTAAGGACTGAAGGACAAAGGGAATAAAAGAATAGTGCAACTATATATACCTAACAAAGATAGTGAAAAAAATTGTTAGAATTATTGAGAAATTATCTCACAATAGAAAAAAAATGTAAGAAATTTTAAAATATAGAAATTATTTTATTAATTATATTAGCTTCTGTATTACTTGTGCTTGGGAGAAATATTGAAAGCAAATCAACTGCTTTGAAGACTCATACTGAAACATGATGCTGGTCAAGATGGTTAGAAAAACTGTCACAGACATGTTTAAGAAAATGCCTTACAGTTATAGACATGGCTGTAAGATGAATCCTGGATTCTAAACATCTCCCAGAAGTAATACTTTGTGGCACTAAATCATTTTTATGCTCTCCACATTTGATATTGTCAGCTTGTTTTAACAGCTTGATATTGGAAATATTATATCCCACACAACATCAAACAACCTCTGTTCTGCACAGGTCCTTATTTTTAAAAAAAAAATTAATGATCTTACATCCATGACAGAAGAAGTAGAATAAAACTAAGCAAAGTACAGAGCCTTCAACCATCTTGCTCTTCACCATGTGACAGGGCGTAGTGGTGCCTGCTGGTTTTCAGGGTAAGGGAGCTGGAGAAGGTGGTGCTGAACAAGGACAGTGCCCTTTTCCCTGCTGTAACAGCACCGTGACTTCCCCTCTTTACTCCTGTGAGCCCCGCAGTCTGCCCAGACCCCATTACAGAGATAAGAAAGAAATTACAGGCTGCACAAAATAGGATGTAATACAGGAATCTCAAGGAAAAAAAAACAAAAAACAACAACAAAAAAACCCCAAACAAACAACCAGAAAACAAAAAGCAAAAACAAACCACAAAAGCGAGAGTAGGTGGCAAATGTCTAAGTTTCATGTGCTGCATTTTAGACTATACATGCCTCTAACTGCTGTTAAAAATAAACCAACAAATTAAATACTCCAAATTTGTCTCCCATCTAGCATGTTTATGGTCGTTAGAGGAAGTTCTATCATATCATGGGAAATGTTTCCATAACTGAGGAAATTTAAATCACATTTGAATGAAGATGTTTTGGAAACACGTTAGCTGCCTGGCTTTTAGCTTGCCTATGCTGTGCTCAGTTGCTATTTTTTTTGAGGAACTACTGCAGCAGGGTACTATCAAAATAGTGTGTGATATTACCTGATACATGGTGATTTGGTCTTTAGTTAACATCAGCATGACCTAGACCATAGCAAACATCTGTAAGCCTTAATTCTGACAAGAAAATCCAGTCTCCTCTATGTTAAGAGAAACAAATCAATCTGGATTTTAAAGTGGAGGTATAGTGGTGTCAAAGTGAATACAGGCTCTTTAGAAGCTCCACAACGGAAGAGCAGAAACAAATTTTGCTTTTCTTCTTTTTGTGCTGCTTCAAAGGTTGTCAGAGGCAATCACCATCACCATCACCGCTTACTGCACGGAGCGAGAGCCAGAAACCTTTATCAGAATTGTCAGATGAGGAACACAATATTGATCTGAGCATCACTGTCAGGTGGCTACCTAAGATTATTTCTTACTCATTTTTCCCCTGGTTATCAAATATTTCTATGTAAGACTTCATTCAGAGCCCCAATAGAGTCTTCTTGTGTCAGTCTTCAGACCAAAAGGCCCACTCAGCACCACGACCTGCAGGTAGTGTGCCTCACTCTAGAAGTACTAGCTCCTAAAACTTCACAGTTCACTGCCAGGCAAGCAGGAAACCTGTACCTAACTCATGTGAAAATCAAAGCCCTTTATAAAATATTCGTAAGTGGTGTTTAGGCACACAAATATCTTTGAAAATCTGGCTGCAAGTTCATTTACACTGAAACAGCTTATTTGCACTTCAGTAATGTCTGACAGCGAGCAACTCAGGAGACTGTTTTATTCCAACTCATCTCATCCTGTTTCCTTCTGCCAATCACTTCCCCCTCCTTGAGTTTTTATGCATCTCACAAAGTAGTCCTAACCATCTGGAGCCCGTGCCTTGCCTCTGAGTAGGTCAGTAAAGCAATTCCTCCTCTCAAAATTAAGGCCACTGAGATGCAGCTTCACATGACAAAAAAGCCCCAGCCTCTCACAGATTTTCCAAGACCCACCATTGGGTGGTCCATTTATCAATCCAGCCCTGGCTCAGTGACTACAAGACAAACTTCCTAGGATGTTTTGTGTCAGAGCTCCTTGTTTTCACAGCTGTAGCAAGAGGGCTACGGAACTATTCTCGATTTGTTACAGTGGTCTTGCAGAGTTACAGTAAGATGATCAGAGCTAGTCTGTGCAACCAGATTTTAAGGTATTTTAAACTAGAAGTTCAATAACAAAGACGGATGGTGCTCTACAAGAACTACTGAGGGCCCACAGCAGGCCAAGATTCAGAGTGGGGGAGCCAGTGCTAGAGTGCAAATGAAAACTGATTCAGTTTAGCTATACAGGACTATACCCGAGGCACTAGATGATCATTGCAGCTCCTTCTAGCTTTGCAATCTATACATTAGCCTTTACTTCTGCTTGATCAGCACACTTAAGACCCTAAGGTAGTTTCTGGCCCTGGACAAGTAAGGGTTATAATAATTGCCAGGCTCATACTGATGATCCAATGTACCTCCTGTTCCAGGTGAAAAGTAATTAAATTCCCCACAGTGCAGAAGAAGACAACAAACAAAATCACAATACGGAAACCCATTAAGTTATATTGATTTTTAGAAAACTTTAAGAAAGCAGGATGATTTTTATGAACCATACAAAAGATCTTAAAATAATACACAATAATGATAATCATCAGATCCGTTGAGAGTAGGCAAGAATACAGCCAAATACAAGGTGTTCTTTTTGCACTCCAGATCTGATCTTTTCCTCTGCAATAATCTTCTTCAAAATATTATAGTATGTTACAAACGTTATATAGCATGTTTGAGGTCAAACTGTACGAAGGTAAATATTAAGATAAGCATTTAGCCAATAAGAAAATGGAAGAAATGGAGGCACACATATAGCATAAAAATGATACTTCAGAGGACTTCAAATAAATCAACAGGACTTCAGGAGACAAAGCCAGCGATACAGGTCAGCTCTTCTGAATCCCAAAGCAACACAGCATGGCACTTTGGCACTAATGTAATATAATCACTAATCTATCTTCAGAAAAGACAGTATTTTAAAATAGTTATGTAACTGAATACAGCTTTGGATTTAATTTTTTTATCCAGCTCAACAAACTTCTTAAAAAGTTGAAGATAATTAACTTCTGTTGAATGTCTTTTGATTCTCTACAGCATTATAAGGAAAGGAGAAAACAAAACCACCCAAAACAACAGAACAGGCAAAGCCGGTTGCCACAACAGAGTACTAATGGTATTTGCTGCTCTCTTTCCAAAAGCTTACTTATGTAAATGTAAGAGTGCAGGAGACTTACCAGCTATTAAAAATATCTAGGGTTTTAAACAGAAATTATTATTTTTCCATGTACACTAGGATTTAGCACTGTCCCTTAGCTCTGCTATCTTCCCCCCACACTAAAATGCTGTAAATGGCAGTAAAGGAAAACTGCACATCAACACTCAATCTCTGTAGGAGGTGTATACGCTACTTGCTCATCTAAACCTATCCTGCCCCTCCAGATAGTCTGACTCTCAGAGACAACAATGCATTCATCATATGGTCTGTGTTTTAAACTATGAGTAATCAAACCTGATGATCTGTTGCTTACCTCATGGCAAAGTACTTGAAGTTGATGAACATGATGCACAGAAAGAAGATCTCTGTACTTAAGTTCAGACTCCTAAAAAGGTCCTGTGATATTCAGATGTGCTTAATTCCAGCTGGATTCACTGAACTAAAATGGAAGGTACCTACACACAAACCTCACCGAAAAAATTTGCTAACCACATCTCAAACACAACAGTATAATCCAGAGCCTTTCATTTGCTACTAAAATTACATGTGTAGGAAGAGGGAAAAATATATGTATCTATATAATTTTTATATATCTAATTTTGCATACTTTATATATACACACATACATACACATATGTATGACCTCATATAATGGGAAACATGTCATCACTGCTAAAATGTTAAGTACAACAGAACATACCATGAATTTTACCTGAAAAATACTGTGAACTATCTGGTATCCATAATATGAACAGATCTGAAAGCATGAGTTGAAGGAAAATATATGAGGTTCAAGCCATACATGCTGCAGTTCTACTCTGATTCATGTCTGGACACTTGTTAAAGGAAGACTAATATCTGAAACATAACATAACACCCCTTTGAGACACTGCTTATTGCTCCTTTGTGAACTGAATTTGTCAGGATGAGGCACAACATCCATAATGCATTCTGAAAATTCTCTTATCAGCAGCTACACAATTATCATTGTCTTCTTTTGGTATCCAGTTAATGAGACAGTAATTCCATTATCATTCAGATACATTGCAATTTTTCTTTTTTTTTTTTTTTTTAATTCAGGACCATTTATATGTCTTTTTGGTGGATACATTTTTTTAAAGAGTAATGCGGTTATTTTAGGAAAAACAGGAATATGAAATTATTCCTCCTAGTCTAGGAAGGATTCTTTGTCTGCTCCTAAATACAGATTTTCATTTCCCACATTCCAAGTAATATGGGTATAGAAGCATAATTTTTTTTTAAAGATTCAGCTTCCCAACTCTTAAATTGGCATTGTTCAAATAATAATAATTTAATAATAATAATAAAAAAATAAACCAATAAGCAACAGCCCAGCGGAAACAATCTTAACTGCTCAGGTTTTACCATAATGCAGTATAATCACAGTCTTTTATTTTTCAGAATTATTTTTAATACAAGCAGATCTCAACTTTTTAACTTCTGACATGAAAAGTGAACATACTTATTTATCTTACTTCACTCTAATAAATGCATAACAATTCTTTTGGGTCTCCTTCACAAACCATAGAATCGTGTACATTTTGTTAAGCAAAATATTTTGTCTTCACCTCAAAATTACATGGGTGAGGTCACAGATCTTTCACTTCCTTCACTAGTGAGATTTCAGCTAATTTTGCTTGCTTTGAGGATGAGGTTCATCTTTTTTTTTCTCCATTTACAACAACCTGCTTCCTTACTAAACACGCATGGTTTGAGGTATTAATGGATTTTCAGTCTTACAGACTGTGCTTTCATACTGTGTACTCCTTTCAAATCAGAGAAAGGCAATAAGGAAGATCAAAGGTATAGAATGGCTTCTAAATAAGGAAAGATAAATAATTTCTAATTCTTCAGCCTGGGAAAGAGATGATAGGGAAAGGTGTGACAAAGGTTTATAAAATCATAAAATGGCATGGAGAGGGTGAACTGAAATAAACTGTTCAGCTTTTTCCTGTATAACTGGGGGACTCAAACAGATTACATGTTTGAAACAAGCATAAGATGGTTCTTCTTACAATGCAGTTAAGCTGCTGAATGCTCTGTCACAAAATGCTGTTAAGCAAGATGCAGTATACTGAAGGATAAAAAAAAAAAAATCCCTAAATTAAAATTTTTTAAAGGCCTAGCTAGATCCAAAAAATAAGTAAGAAACAGGTTTGTAAGAAATACGAAATAAGAAATAAGCAAAAATGAATTGCAAACCAGGTGCCAGGAAAGTGGAAAGAAAAAATAAATTATGGGAGAAAACTTTCAGCAATTTACAAGGAAAACTTTGAATTTGGAAGGCCGAAATAAAATGGTAGACTTCTGAATTAGGCTAGTTTATAGTCAACACAAACCAAAGGGTGCCACTTTCACAGCTATCAACATGAAGGCCAACAGTTTTTAAGAAAAAAGTGCAAAAGAAGCCAATTTAACTGCATGCATTTCGACTGCACTTTGACTGCAAAAGAGCACTGCAGGTACAGAGGAGCATCACCCTGAAGCAGAAAGGCAAACAACCATAGATTTTCCAATTTTTGCTTTAACTCTTAGCTCCTCAGTTCTCTAAGATACCTCATCACGCCTCACACCAAATTATCCAAATTGTGCCTATCTTTAATGAGAATCTGGACACCGCTATCTTCCCGGTATTGTTTTCATGGAGGTAATACCAGGTAACACCAATTTTTAATGATAATGGAAGGAACTGTGTCAGACATTTTGGGGATGGAAAGAGCATTTGTTACTGTAGAACCCTTTTCAGAAGCTTTAATACTTCAATCTGTTTCTCAAAAAATTGTAACAACCTTTCTGGCTTGACTCTTAACACTCCAGGTTCACCTCTGCTCTTTATCCTTACATTTCTTTCAGTACCCATGAAGAGAAAAAAAAATGTGCACCACCACCTGAGTGGATGCTCAGTATCTCCCTAGGGACAGCATTGTCTGCTCTGGCAGTTTGCATAAAGAAATGCCTTTCCCTCAACATGCACAGTCCCTTCTCCCTGCACCCCCACAAGGACTGCCTGCAGCAGTCCTTTGTTGTCAGGTACCATATCAGTCTGGTAATTATGGAGCAGCATTTTCACATTTACTCTCATTCTTTTTAACTCTGGTAATATTGTGGTTGCCTGGATCTTTGACACCGATCAGCAAACGTATAGTGAAAATTCAATTACCTCATAATTCAGTAATAGATATGCCTGCAACTCCCAGGAGGAGATATGAAAGTTTTATGTTTCTCAGGATGACCATGGCTTAGGGATTCAGGGTTTAGTACATCCCATACGTGAATGTGGAGAGAAGGGATGCCCAGAGAATGAACTGCCCCCATGTTATGCAAGCATATGTCACCTCAGGCAATGCAAAAGAGCAGAATCCCTTGTCTGAAGACTTCTGCAGTTTTAAAAAGACCACAGCCACATTACTAAAAGAAACAACTGCACGCACTTTTCAAGAAGAAGTATATGGTTTCATGTACACAGCACACACGGTTATATTGATTTATCTATGCGGAAAATAATTCTGTGACCTAGTTTTGTTAAGAGGGACCAAAACTAAAAGTGAGTGCAAGATACCTAAATAATTCATTTGTAAAGGTACTGAAGTTAAATCTTCATTGAGACCACCAAGAAAATCACTTCCTACACAAAAGCAATAATGCTGTTTAAAAATACATGGAATGATATTTGAAAATATATGGCTGTGGTTTATGTTGGAGGTGCTGAATCTGGTAGCCTGCCAGAGGCAAAAGTGCTGTAGCACCACATCCCCACATCCATCCAGCTGTGAGGTGTATGGACATACATACAATGCATATATACATATATCCATAGCCAGCCATGCAGATCAACACAGACTGAAAACACAGCACTTGGGTAAACACAAGCTGCACCAAAATCCTGCTCCTGCTCCCTGCTCTGGCTGACCAGGATGAAAGCAATTTAGCACAAAATGAATCATGTATCCCTCCAGTAACTGGCCATAGATACCCAGCCTGTTCAGTAGCTGGCCCTTAGATCACCCACCCACATGCACAAACAGGTCTCTCTCCAGCCCAACTTGGACTCCCTGCTTCCTCCAGTAGCCAAGCCACACAGCCTCTAGCCTCTCTCGTATCCAACCCAGTCTTACGGCCTCATCTCCCACTCACCATCAAGCCTGGCCTGACCACTGATCACACACATTGAGATACCCACAAAATACATATGCAGTGCAGTCTCTCCAGCTGCCCTCGCTCTTCGGCCCCTCTGACCCACAGCCAAGGGCAAGACCCTGTAGCTGCTAATGAGATCCCTCCAGTCTCTGCAGCTGCTCTACTACAGGCACTTGGGACCCTGTGATCCGTGGTGTCCCTCCACACATATACATGCACATGCGCACAGAACATGTGTGTCCCTTCAACTAGTTAGAAATGGAGGTTGAGAAGAAGAGCGGACAGACAGCCATGGGTCAGGCACAGGGCATGGCCATGTACTGACTAGTGGCCTGTTAACACACAATCAACTCCTTTTATCACCTTATCCCTCTACTTACCCACACTTGTTTCTCTGCCAAACCACTGTAATCCCTCCCTTCACCTTTGGTTCCTCCCCTAAACATCCCATACTAAGTCTTGCACAATCCAAAAATGCTCTGTCCTTGCATTCCATAATGAGACTCACAGCCTAATGGCAGTGATTCCCTCCATCTGTAGGTGAGCTGGGGAGCCATTCCCACCGACCCACCTGGTTGATGTTGTCACACTTAGACAGTGGGGCTAACAGCTGTCCTGTGACAGCCCCACAAGGAGCTGGGCCACGTTGTCCTATTTGCTCTGACTGGGTTATTTGGGTTCATCTTTCATTGCTTCCCTGCTCCTTCATATTTTTGCAGATTAGCTTTTAATTAACATAGACCCAACAGTCTATCCAGCTGATCCAATCTGTGAAGAGTCAGTGGAATTTGAAAAGTACAGACACGGATATCATCAGAAGGTTTTGACATGGAAAGTATCCAAATCCCTTGTGAAAGTATGGTCATTCCAGAGAGGACAGGCTGGGTGCATGATTTCTTAGCTCAGTAGTAGCGTGAGGAGCGTTGGAGTCACCGCGGGGCTGCTCCAGCAAGGCTGAACATGCCTCTTCAGCACACCTTCTGCTGCCTATGGCCTCCTCCCATCAGAGCAGGGAAAGCAGCAGAACTTTGTCAATTGAGACCCATCAGCATTCTCATATCCAAGCCCTGCATCAGGCAATTGGAATGCAGAGCTTGGTTTAACACTGACTGCTGAGGAAAGGGGTGTTGCAAAGTGGGATCTTTGTTTGCACTCTGCTCTAACTGAGCAGGAGCTTAAAGGTTACCGACGAAACCCAGGACTGACAACACAGGTAGGTCCAGAGAGGACTCAGAATATGTTTTCAAAGGTTGCTGCTTGCTCCCACACTGTCCCAGGCAGGCCAGATCTGCTCGCGTGCAACCCTAGGATTTGACTCAGGAATATTTATAGCTAATGCAGTTCAATGGAAGCTGAAATAATGTACCAGAGAGAAAATAACTAGATTTAGGGGACTACGTGTGCAGCATGTACAAGAGACTCTGAAATGACTTGGTCAATACCAATAACAGCAGAAAGGGAATCATCTCTGCATTCAGAGGTCATCAGTTCAGCATCAATAAACTAACTGAGGTGAGAAAGTTACCCCAAAACCCCAAGGAAAACATTCACTGTCTAAACTGCTGGATAGCAGAAAAAAAAAAAAGTGTTATCACCGATGACTGAACAACAAATGAAGCAAAATCTTAGAGCAAATAATGCAGAGCATTTTCAAAGGTGCCTTATTAACCACCTTTTAATTTTTCAGCATTCCACTTCTCTTACTTATTAGCATTTATGCTTTTGTCACCATTTTTGCATGGATAATATCCATCTGTTTCTTCTTGTTCCCCTTGTCCTTTTTGCTGCATGTTCTTTTTTTACATCATAACCATTTCTGCTCTTTTAAGACTTTTGAAGTTTAATCCTATGCTTATTTTACTAAACAGAAGCTGGGGGGAATCAAGATAAGTCCTAAGTGTCTTAACCAACCTAAGTGGATTTGATGTTACAAAATTAATTAAATATGATAAATAACTGGACTTAAATAACATGTTAGTGCAAAAGAAGTGGAGTTGCCCCACTTCACTGCCCAATTAGGCTCAGAGGATGCTGTCACTACTGCAACAGCCTCTCCAGGAGTCACACAGGGAACACAACCATCTCCTCACGCTTTTTCTGCCCTCTGAACTGATTGAGTTGGCTGGAGCAGGCAGACAGCCTGGAAGCATTTATCGTTGTCACTATGGGCTGCTCTTTCCACAGGCCAAATTTTAATGACTTTTACATACAGGCCAAGCAGTGTGTAAGCATCCAAAACATATCTCTCAGAAAGAGAGAGTGTATGCAAAGGTCAGCAACAGCCAGCATTCAGAGACCATCAGTAAAACCCCAGCAGACCTCTGGCAGAAGCTGAAACTCCATCTCACCACCTACATACTAGAGGAAACAGGATTACTGCACACCTAGTATTTACATTCAGAGTGTGAAGCTCTCTCACACAAGCTGCTGCAAACCTCCTTGTATAATCCAACCAGTTTCTCTAGAAGGATGTATGTTCATCAGGATGCAGTCTCTTCCTGTCTGCAAAAAACTTTGGGCAAGATCTCATCTCTGCGAGTATAAGGACAAAGTGCAGCAAATAACGCTAGTAAATAGGACAACCAAATCCTGCTATGATTAGCCTGAGAAAACATTGCTGTGATACAGCCACTGCTGAACTAAGACCAGACAGAGCAAGACAGTATTTAAGACAAGGAAGATTATTCAAAGGTGGCCCTTGGAATCCCGTTAAGCAAACAGAGCAAACCTCTTCAGAGCAAAATTCAGTTTTGGCTTCTAAAAGACAAGAGTGTTGAGGAACTCAAAATCTCATGCTTCAGAGTTTGAGCTACTTATTTGCTTGGGAAATGGCTAAAATAATTTTCTCTGAAATAATTTCCCCCAGTCTAAAACTGGTCAAATGAACTTTTAAGTTCTTTTCATCCTCTTCTGAAGTAGCAGATACTGGCAACAACTGTAGGAAGGACAGGCACTGGGATCTTGAAAACCTAGTTTTTTGCATGCATGGAAGTCTTCGTACTTACTGGATCAGTGGAACCAATTATTCTTGCTTAGGAATCAAGGAGAAAATTTTCTCTGGGTCAGACTAATAAGGATGTAGAGGGTACCTGCTTCCTTCTTCAGCACTGAGAACAAAGATCTGCTGGGATCATTTATAGTGATTTTGCTCAGGTGTTTGTTTTGTGCCCTGCTGAGGCCTCAGTTATGACCACCTATCTGTCTTAGTTCTGTGCATCTATAAGCAGTTGAATCTTCTGGAGACTGCCACTGTTTTGACACTGATAATTCTAATTATTTTTTTAAAAATTGTAGAGGGCTGTGGAATAACTGTGCTATTGTATATCCAAAGACAGGTTCAGACCTATCTCTACACAGCTCCATTTCCAGAGCAGAAAAAGTGCTTTCATGCAGCCTGAACTCCCAAAGCCCATGGACCTGAGCTAGCTTAGTGCAGATCCAGCTTGCTTACTACAACCCTGTGTTCTTGTGGCTTCTCAGCTGGTAGACTGCTACACATCTATGAGAAAATACAACCTCAAAGGGACAAAAAAAATAAAACTACAAATAGATTCGCAAATATAACTTAATGTCTGATAAACCACAGCCTATGCTGTTTTCAGACTGCTGCTATCAAAGCTAAAACATAGAACAAAACCAGTAACAGTGGAGGAGCCAAACATCAGCTGTAACAAACACTGTCCCACTCAGAAACCAATAGAAATAGCAGAGTCCATGCAGATGACCTTTGCAGCAAATATGCTGTATACCCAGAACTTGTCTAAACTGACAGCAGATAAACATGATTTATTATACATAACTAGTGAAAAGCATGGGAGAGACATGATTCCTTCTCAGGCCCATGCAGAACAAATACTGATGCCATTCACTGGGTGTGCCACAGCAGATATACCTTGAGAAGGGAAGAAATACACTGTGTAATAACCAAAGATGTGATCTCTGGGAAGAATTAAGAATAACTTCAAGGTGTGCAGATGATGTTCTCCAGCTGTGTCTCTGCTTGTAAACCAAACAAGACTGTAAGGCAGTTTTGAGTTCCATGATCACCACTGCTGTGTAGCTGTTCTCTTGCTCACTAGCACCATATTGATCTGGGCCAACCAACACTTTCCCAGAGCCTTGACATGTCTTAGGAGACAGAACACATCAGGAATTATATGGAGAATGTTGACACCTGGCCACCCTGTTTGGGGAAGGAAAAATGGGTGGGAGTTTAGGCAGGTAAACATGAGCTGTGGTGTGCCACCCAGCTCCAGGGCGAGAGAATGGGTCCCCTTCTGCCACCAGTGTAGCTGTAGCTGCTAAGAAAAAAAAAAAAATGTGGCAGAAGTTTGTGTTACCTCATTTGCTTCTGGCCTCCGCTTGCTTTTCTGGGAGCATTAAACAATTCCATCACGTGCTTCCAAAGCACCTACAAGATTGGCACTTGGAGGCTGCAGTTACTATTATAATTAAAAGCCAGGCAACTCTGTGGCCAGCGCTTTACTGAAACACGATGAGGACCAATATATGTAGAAGAGGGCTGAGGAACAGGAGGGATATCCAAGAATCTGCATGAGAAAGCACTGGCAGGGATGCACAGGAGTTGCAAATTTTGGAAGGTGACTGGAAAAGGAATGACTTCTCCTGCCTGACTAGCAGCTTAGCATCGGGGGACAGCAGGGGCTCAGACAAATAAAATGATCACATCTTGTTGTGGGTGTCTCCAAGCAGATGGGGGACTGAACCACTGCAACTTTGGAAAGACAGTAACTTGGGGCCAGTGGTATCTCAGATGGATTCTGACTGTCCCCAAAGGCTTCTCTACACAACAAAAGGTGTTTGTGCTCCTGATCCCTCTTATTTTATACTGCACTAAAAGTGGCTGACAGGATGGGGAAATGTATCCACACCTTGATAGTGAAAGGCATTTTTCTTCTACTGAATTCTTGAAAATAAGGTGTAGGGATAGATGATAACTCTACGAGTACAAAAAATGACAAAGCATCATGTCTAGAGTATCTCGTCCAGAATTTTATGCTTCAGCTGCAATAAGAATAAAAGTAATTCACAATAAATTTGAAAAATAACACCAAGCTGTAAAAGTACTATGCAACTGAAAAGGCGAAGCAATGCCTGTGAAAATGGAAAGGAAACTGCAAAACTAACTCAATTGAAGGAATTAAAGATTCTTTACTCTAGAAAAATTACCTGGAAGGACAGTATTACAAAATTCTGAATGCACAGATTTAGCCTTTCACTGGTAAGTTATTTACATTAATGTCATCCTTAAAAGGATATAGAATACAACTCCCTTGCAAGAGGTATTCTGTATAGTGAGAGTTTGGTTGCTGCTCCAGCAATGTTATGTGAGAGATGAAGGTACAGGTGGTGCAGCACGCCGCTTTCTGTTCCAGTTCAGAAGTATTGGAATTTCCATTCACCTGATTAACTGTTTTATGTTTTTGGAGGTACAGCAGCCTTAGGGTTGAGAATTCTAACATAGACATTTTATAGTTTAATCAATACATTAAAGGAACGTGAACTTGTTCATCAAATAAATTTGCATTTTGGAAAATTGAAACTGCTAAAACAATTGTCATTTTTAGGATAAGAAATGTAAGCTAAAGGAGTATAAAAGTGATAAATACAGAAGTGAAATTTGTTGCTGATAAAAATATTAACTTAAATGGAGTGGACACAAAAGGCAATCTGACCCTTTCAGTAAAGCTTAAGAATCAATGCTAACTGGAGATATTTCCATGATCTTAAAGAAAGGAGGCATTTATGACATCTTCTGTGCTTTGATGAGTTCCTATACATCTCACCGGAACTATTTTCTATGCATTTCTTAGATGTTGATCTTGGGCTGCAGGTAAATGCTGCTTTTGAAAACCCACATGGCCGCCTGCACACATGATTTTGTTTCACCATGACACTGCAATTCTCAGCCTTTGCTGAATTTTCCATCATATTAAGTATTGCAGGTCTCTTTACAGCCTTAGGGACCCTCTGGAAGATGTTCACATTCTTCATGTTAATGCTTGAATACTATGAAGTACAATTATGCGTGCTCCTACATATCTGTACTCTTGTAGGCAAGTGGGCTCTTCATAAGCATATCCAAACTGTGCAGGTTGTCTTAAAGAATGCGTGAAACCCAAAGTATACTTGCGGATTGTAAAAATCAGTTAAAAAACCATAGGAGAGTATCTGCCAAGATTTAAGCATAAAATCAAGAGTAAATAAGCATGAGCAATAATGAAAATTATGCCTACTGTATTGTGCTATGCAGGACATCGCATTCCTCTCTCAAACTGGTTTGCAGCTGTTGCACAACACAGTGAGCCAGACTACTGCTGGGGTCAGAAGAGGAAAGGGAAAAAGAGGCAAGGGATGGGACAGCAATTGCTGCTGCTACAAGAAATTCAGTTTCTCTCCTTCAATAGCAGTCACTGCCCTCCACCCCTTCAGAAGGGATAACAGAAGCTCATTTCATGTAACTGTGGAGGAGAAAGCAGTAGTTGTTTAAGCTGCATTACCTTCATGAAAAACCATTCCCCATCGACTTCAAAAAAAGGTATTCAAGGGAGAAGGATAAATTCAACCCACAGCAACAGCTTTTAGCTATTCAGACTGCTAAAATTCCAATGTGCCTTAAGCTTTCCCTGTGTAGCTATACAGCCTTAGGGGTTATACAATAATGAATGTACTTAAAGACACAGACTTTTTTTCCAGACGTTTTTAGTCAACATGATTTTTTCTTGTACTGTATAACAGCTTAAACCAACTTCTATTCTATTTCTGAGCCCTAGAGCTGTACATTTTCTTCTTTTATTAGCCAGTGAATACTGATGTTTTTCATTTTCATTTTGATGTTACGCCACTCTATTACATAAAACATTTTTTTGTAAATATCGTCACCTATTAAAGATGTTAATAGATAAGTTTAAATCAGTGGTCTAAACAAAAGGTATATGCCTATATGCTGCATGTTAATTAGAACATCTAAATGCATATTACAGATGCCATATCAAAGTTGCTTGTCTTTGAAAATCTGGTCCACCATCTAATACTGTGAATTATATGTTTTTCTAGGAGCTGTTAAGATATAGAAACATAAGAAGCACTATTAACTCTGAAAAAGCTAACTAGATCTATGGAAATATTTGTAGTTTAGGTATGGTATGTTCTGTTAGATGTCTCCCTTAAGTATGAATTGCAAAACCCGTGTTAAGCATCATCTCATGAACCCTGATAGAAGTAATTATGTAATTAATGTTAGGTTAAGGGATCAAAAGACACACACACACACACACACACATACAGGAGCGCTGAGAGACAATGGTGGGGAGGGGAGGCTTGGCTACTCCCAGGACCATCACAGGAGCCATCAGTCCACCAGCAAAAGCCCAGAGTGGAACAGAGGCACAAAGGCAGGCAGGAACCCAGTTTAAGGACCCAGAGGAAGGGACACTTGGTTCAGGCCCCTCTCTATGCTGTCCTCATCCTGTGTCCAGGTATGACACCAATTCCCATGGTTGATCAGGAACAGCTCTCCAGATCACCTCTTCGACTAAGAGATGTCACTGCCTAGGGGCATGGAACACATGATGGATGTAGGGCAATGCAAGATTTATTATGAGATATTTAAGACAGGAACCAAAGGTAGGGAAAGGTAGAGATCATGGTGGTTTGGGGAGGAACAACAAAACAAAGGGAAAATAAAGGGATATGAAGATAAAAGGAGTCAACTGCTTGTAAACAGGTTACTTGTTAGTATGGTGGCCTGATCACACCCTGTGCCTGACCACTGCAGTCTGTCCTTAAACTCCATTTCTAACTCTTTTTCTTGGTGAGGGACTCTAGCCTGTGCAAATGTGTGTGTATGAGGGTCTCTGTGCAGCAACAGGGATACGGCCACGATCCACAGACGCCTGTGTCAGCGAGCAACTGCAGCTGTGCAAGTGAATGTGAACACTAGCAATGATCCAGCTGCACCAGCTGGTATGTAGGTGATGTGACCTGGGAGACTGCCGGAGAGATGCCCATGTGTGTGTGCACAGCTGTGAGCGAGGGAGGTTGTACCAGCAGCTGGAGCGGGGCTCACACATCCTGGTGCCAGCAACTGGGGGACTGTGATCCAGGGCCAACGACTGGCAGACTGGGTGTCTAAGCCCAGCAGCTGGAGGGATCCACAGGGTACATGTGCACTGATATATGCAGTGTACCATATCCACTGACAGACCTTCATTCTGGTCAGCCAGAGAGGGCAGCAGATTGAAGCCATTGGTTCTGTTTGTGTTTGTGTGAGTGCTCCATGTGGCCGTCTGTGAGGCTAGTTGTGTATATATATGCATAGATGTGTTGTGTAGGTGTGCAAATGCTGTGCATTCATGCCAAATACGGATCATACCAGATTAACCAGTTTCCCTTGACAAGACACATGAATTTTCCAGACAGAAAACACGCACATGGCAGATCTTGTATTTTAAACTTCATAAAAACTCCCACACAGTAGAAAACCGCTGGTTACTCCAGAAAAGATAGGGAAGAGTGTAACTGCCACCTCTAGAAGATATACAACACAAGACAGAAGGTTTGTGTTGCTGGTGGGAGTCTGGGACAGTCTCAAAGAATCTGTATGGCAAAGGCAGCCGTACCAGAGGGGTTTTTGTTCATCGGAGGGTACCTGCTGAAAGTGCTCTGAAGGCTGAAACACTTAATGATCCAACCACTAGGACCTCAATAGCAGGCTAGTGAGTCACCAAAGAGAGGAAGGCCTGCCACGTGCTACCAAAATTATCTACCTAACTTTGAAGAGTGTCCATAAAATTTAATCTATCAACATTTTCAAATAATAGGTGGGGTCCCACTGCAGCCTGCAGAATCAGGCCCTAAAAGGAGGTGTCTGGGCCACTGACCCCTCTACACAGGAACAAAGAGGTTCTAGCAGCAAGAAAGTCAGATTCAAACTAGCAGCAAGAAAGTTAGAAATTCAAATGGGCAGGAAGATCTGTCTGATTGCTAAGTTAAAAATCAATGGCTATGGCCTATTCAGGAAAAACCAAACAAACCAATAGCAGGTTGAAAAAGGAAAGGTGGCTTTATTTAAAAAAAAAACCAGTTATCAATTTCATAGTCACTACAGATCTTGAAACAATTTATACCAAAAGCTCATGAATTAGAAGTCAAGCGGAAACCATCATCAGGATGTACACTAACACTAGTTAGTGCATATACACCCGCAGATCACATAAAAGATAAGAGATTCACCTTTAGGTGTCCGTAACACACAGGTTAAAATTCATATTGTAATAGGAGACCTCAACCTAGGTGATGGTAAATGCACAAGATCTTGTGGCTGTAGCCTTGTAATTTTCCAATTCAGATATTCTCGAAAGTAACAAAATTTTTGTTTAGCATTTGTTTTCGTCCACTAGGACAGAACATTATCTTAGAATTTATCCATGCTACCAGAAAGGAACTGATCACATGAGCAACATAGAAGTTTTTACAAATTGTTTCTTTTTGCTATATGGATTCTCGAACAGAGTCAAAAAAAAAAAAGGAAAATAGGTACACATGCATGCTGTCCAGTTACAATTTTGTGCCTCTAAAAGGGACTCCTTTTACAGTGCTGCAAGAAGCTGTCAAAAAAATCCCAAAAGGTAAGGAACACTAGTTTAACTAAAAGAAAAGCCACACATGAATGACAGTCTGTAGTGATTTAGCCAAGGTTTGGAAAACATTTAGCCAAAGCTAATGAAAAAAGATTACAAGAGCAACAAAGTTGCTTGATGGGAGAGTAAAGAAAAAAATCACACTCCTCATACATAACATAAGGAAAAAGAAAAATGGAAACTTACAGGATGTTTAATGATTTTGGTTAGCTCCTTTTAAGAAAATTAAGAACAAAATGACTGCTAACAATAGTATCAACCCATTATGAGATCAGAATGGCTGAGCAGTTGATAATAGAGCAGGAAAAACACATGTATTTGATTAGAATCTGTTCTGGTTTGGAGAGAAAGAGATTATGTGTTTATAGCAAGGCATGGCAGTGAAATACTGTCCATTCCAGCAATAATTGAAAGGGATGTTAAGTCGTGAACATCTTCTAAGTCAAATGCCTTAATGTCATAATTAGTCATGTTCTCTTGCAGCAGTCATAACTACCACACTCCCAGGAGCAGACAGAACAACACTATCTGCTTGGCAGCAAGATGCTCACCTGGAAAGAGGGGCCAGAGTCCCAGATTCCAGACCGTGTGCCTTGTAAAGGTTAGGATTGAAATTTTCAACAGGAAAAAAACCCACAACTTATATATACACAGTTACTTTTTCATAAAACGAGACTGGAACACTGGACTCTATTTACCTTCTCCCTGCCACAGATCCCATAGCTGTGCATTAAACTCCCCACAGAACTGCAAGGGGACACTGTGTATTTTACTGTAGAGTCTGTGTCTCCATGCTAAGCACTGCAGCACACTAGCTGCTTTGTAGACCTAGACCCCTATTAGCTTTTGGCACCACTGCAGCTGCTCCTGGCATGCTACTCTAATGCTAACGTCCACGTTGCAAGAAAGATGTTGGTGAAGCACAAGTAGGGACTGAAAGAACTGTGAAAATGATGAAAGGCTTAGCTAGTGCACAAGCAGGCAACTCATTCGTTTTAGTGGCAAAAACGTTATGAGGCAAATTCATGATAGTCTAGAAGTACTCTCATGGAAGAAAGAGAAATTGGATACTATTGGGTCTGTCAGTCTACTGCCAAAAAAAAAAGATACAGAAGCTGAATGACAAGGGTAGACAAATTCCTATTAGGAAAGAGGAACAGAATGATCCTAAGGGTCTTTTTCAACCTGAATGAAATAAATAATTAAAAAAAAAAAATAGAATCTTAACACTGACAGTTAACAATCAAGGAAAATATATGAAGGTTTGTGGAAGATCATCTCCATCATTGCCAATTTTTACACCAAGGTGGATACCCTTCCCCCAAAAGACATGCATAGGTCAAACAGAAACTAGTTCATGCAACCAGCAGAGAGTGTGTTGAAGGATTCTTTATGCCACCAGGAGGCTTTTATCTCAGTATCTGTGACTGCAACAAACACTGGATAATCAAGAACATGCTAAGCCTTTCAGCTTCACCGAAGCAAATTTTGGGTGTAAAAGTTTACAGAGGACAATGAAAGAAATGACAAAACCATTAAGATAGGGTCTGCCCAATCTCAAGATAAGCAAATGCTTCTGAACATTGATTTTTCTCTACTGACGGACTTGAAGGTATGATTAACTTCCAAAATGCTACGGGATGCCACCAGAGCCACTGGAAGATGCTGAAAAATTGGAGAGGATCCAGCAGAGGGCTACCAAGAACATATAAGGCAAGAGAACTTGACATAAGAAGACTGAAAGAATGAGGTTTGTTCAGCCAAGAGAACAGAAATCTCAGAGAAGATTTAATCAAAGTCTTCCAATACAAAGGAAGTAGTTATAAAGGAGATGTAGGTACTCTCTACAGAAGGATACCTGCTATATATATACAGGATATATATGGTCTAATACCTGACATTTACCTACAGGTGGATTTGTTATACCAGTGTATTTCTGCTTTTTAAGTGCATACTACTGGTTACCTATCTACTCTCCAGAAAAAAAATCCATGCCAGAAGAAAAATACACTGTTCATTGCTAAAATTGTCACGTATTTTTTTCAAATTTCAGTCTACTCATAGTTCCTCATCTCTGGGCTTTAGTGACCAAAATCTGCAAAGCAGCTTCTGTCCAGGCCTCCCCAATACATGTTTTGCATTAAAAAAAAAAACAAAAAAAAAAACAACCAAAAAGCATTCAACAGCACAACAACTATAACCCAGGTCTTCCTTTTTTTTTTTTTTTTTTTTAAAAATGACATGCAGTTATCCCATACCAACTTGAGATATGTCATTGACAAATGCTATTTCTCTTTTTAGTGTAATTGGTATCTCTAATCTTTGTTTGTGGTCTTGATTTTCAGAAACGAAGAACACAAAACAAACTTTTTTTGCTTACACTTTAAAGTATAAACAATAGTAATCTAAAAGTGTACAGAGGGCAAATGAACGGTGATACTGGCATTTAGTCCCTTCCATACATTTGTAAGAACACAGTGCACTCAGTACTTTCAGTAATCGCCAAAATATTCAGAACTTTTAATACATTTTAGAAATAAAGAATAGAAAATTAATAACATCCTAGAAATTAAACACTCAACAAGTTTACAAACAGCTCAAAGATGTCCACTGAACAAAACAGGAAGTTACAGAAGAGATGGAAGACATTAATTGTACATCACAGCCCATGATTTATTTCTTTTGATTCTGGTGACACGATGTGTATAGAAATATATCATCTTCTGAAACTACTGGTTTAGATATACCAAGTTTTAATGGTCTAGAAAGATAAGCAGGAAAAATAAATAAATTCTGCAAACAGCAATTTTAACCCAAAATGCTTTTAGAGAAGAAATGGAAAATACTGTTTTAGCAGCATTATCTATGCCCAGAATAAAAGCCATAGGTTGACATAAAACCAAGAATAACATTCTCCCTGATTTATTCCACTGCAATTATCAATAGCTGTATCACTGAATTATTAAAATACTACACAGACTGCAGATGACCACAGTCCTTGCTTAACATACAGCACTACTTGGAAACCTCTGCAAAAGACATCCAACTAACCCAAATCAGCAACAGAAAAGAAAATCCACTTATGTCACCATTTAAAATTTCTACAGATAACTATATCTGAGAATATATTTTGTTTATGGGACTTCAATTTCAATATTCCATATAACAGAGATCTACAGCCACATCTGGAAATAAAATGTATTTTCCTAAACAACAACTTACAAGGCACGACTTTTGTGAAATCATTGCAATTTTGAAGTTATCCTTTGAAGCACAATGTTTTTCAAAATAAGGATCAAGTAACATAAAAGGTAAGTAGAAACTATTTGCTTCATTCTTCATGCTATTCAGAATACACAGAATTATATCTATCTTTCTTGTTTTACTGGTATGTTGTTAAAATGTACTTACTTTTAAGCTTCAGTGTCATTTTGATGCAAAAGTTAAAATAATTCTGCTTCCCTAAAATGACATAACTGTATTAAAAAAAACCCATGTATTTGCTTTTTTAAATGAAAACTAAATTTTTCCTTAAAAGTAAAGTTTTCTATCAATGACAGCTGCGATCATCACATCAACAAAATACTACAACAAATACTGTAGTATTTCACCATTTAGAAGGTCTGCAAAACAGTAAGGAAAAACAACTCCTAATATTTGGATTTTTAAAAATTATTAATCTGAAGTATGTCATGTAATAATGTATCAGAGTTGAGTTACAAGCCGAGACCCAACTGCAAACACAGTCTGTCACAGAGTCTGGAGCCAGCCAGTCCCCTTCAATCAGGGGGCCCAACCAGGAGGAGGCTGTAAAATTCCTATAAATGGCTGAGAATTACAGGAGGACAAGCCCTATGGCAGACTTGGAGAGGGCAATGTCTTCACAGACAGAGTATTCAAAGGAACAATGCTTTTTCAAGGAAAAAATAACACCAATACCTGGGAAAAATCCTTGGTCTTGGAAGTTAGGCTTTAATGAGGTAGGGAGAGAAGCAATATGGTTTATATACCAGAGTGGTAATACATCTACCACAATACATCCACATCACATCAGTTTTCGAGCAAAGTTAGTTTTTACATTGCGAAGTGCTACGTGGCTGTAGATTCTACTACTTAAGTGTGTAATTCAGCAAGACATAAATTACTGACACCCTCATTATTAGGAAGTGACTATCTGCAAATTAAGTCTGTAGCAATTCAGAAATGGAGAAATAAGTTTGTGTTTCCAAACACCCACTCCTGGCTCATTTACCAGGCTATTCAGTGCACAATTAATCATTAATTCCACAAAGCACCTACCTGCCAAACCAAGTGTTCCTTTACAACAGCTGTACCTGATAGACAGACGCTCAGCACAATCGTATGAGATGCAGAGGTCAAGACACTGGCAACTATAGCATCCCGCATGTTGAAGGGCAGCATGGTATACACCACAAAAATAATGAACAAGAAAAATGATACCTGTGCAAGACAGCAAGACAAAAAAGAAACATGTCAAATTCACTTTGGAATAACAGTTAAAAAGTAGCATTTCATTTTGAACTGTTTTCAGTATAAACTTACACAAAATTTTTTTACAGAAATCTTACTGCTAACCATTGCCTAAAATCGATTTAGGAAGAATTCATTTTAAAAAGTGTTGGAAAATTTACTTTATATTTGATTTAAGAAGTGCAGTTTCACGATACTACATCATGGTTCAAGAACCACACAAGACTCCAAATTTTTCATATTTAACTTCAAATTTATCTTTTTTAATTTTAATTTAGTTAGCACTCTGCTTACAGTTAGAGTGTAGTTCTCCTGGGATTGGTTTCTGATTGTGAACTGCATTACAAAATAATTTGCCAAACGCCTCCACAGGGCCTAAATTTCAATGCAGAGAGATTTCATTCATCCTGATGAACTAAAAATTCACAAGTTAATATAACATGACGTTCTGTAAAAAAGCCCAGGTTCAGCCAAGCATTTTGTTTTATACTTCATGTATATCTACATAACATATGTCAAATTCCATTAAAATACTATATTTTAAGCTAATACGTTATCTAGATGTGAAAAACCAATTCAGACAATCACAGCCAATAAGCAGAATTTACTGTTAGCTTCTTTTAAAGGGTACTAGCATCCATACCAATTTTATGGAGCAAACTCTCCAAATGCACAACCCAGCCTGTAACAGCAAAAGGGATTCCTTCGCTATACATACAAATGATTATATATTTGATGGTATGCATATATTCCAAACTTCACCACATATTTGAGAAAATGTAACTAGATTTGGGACACAGATTTTGCACAGCTTGTATGTAATTATATCCTTGTGTAAGGATATACACTTTCCATCAGTTTTAGTTGACTTACAAGCCTATTTACAAGCCTAACAGTTGCATACACACAGTATTTAACTCAGAAATCTCCCAAGAAGGTATGAGAAATAATAATTTGCTGCTCCCTTCTCTTATTGTCAGTTTGTTTTCTTCACATCTGCATGTGATGCTTCCATAGTCAAAACTGAACCCTAATGTATGTGTACCTACAAGACAGTGGAGGCATTCTTCTCCATCATGGAGACAGAATTGGATGGAGAAGGAAGTCCACTTCTGTTCTCCACTCACCTTTCTCTAATTCCTCCATTAAGATTAATCTAACTCCTTCCCAATCGCTTATACTCTTTTTGATGACGCCCAACCATCCCATATGCTCAAGAGTCAAAAAATTCAATGGCATGAAATGAAACAGAACCACAAAGGACATGAGGGTTAATAAGAACATAAAGTAACAAAAAGGCAAAAGGAGAACTTTACTTCTCTACTCTTCCTATCTATCAGCTGACAGCACAAGGAAACAGAAGTGTTTGATATCTGTTTAGTTCCAGTCCTCCCTAAAAGTTTTAACTGTGATCAGATGTTAGTAAATCCAACCACAAAGAAAAGGGTGTACAAGCTTGGTCTAGATAAGAGAAGGGTTATGTAAGTATGATGTTTTCATATTGTCCTGGCCTGCTAAAAATCAGCTGTGATAGTGAGAGAACTAACTGATAGGCTCAAAACTTGGGAAAGATGTAGAAAGTTCTGGCAGGCTAGAAAAGGGAAACAAAGCACGTGTCTCTGAAAGGCTGGGAAAAAGGCTAAGAAATTAAGAACTGGTCAGCTTCACTTCAATTTCTGGAGCAATAACAGACCAAATAATAAAGCAGCTAATAATCAAGAGTTCTGAAAGTTAAGAAAAGCATAAGTAACAGCCAATGTGATTTTGCTGAGAACTAATAGTCTTAAATCAATCTCACTTTCTTCTGTCACAGTAACAGGCATCAGGGTAGGGGTAAAACCTGAATGAGTTAGGCAGCAATAAGAGATGTGAAAGGTCCTCTAGTATAGGCATAAGAAGAATGGATGCCAGAGGCAAAATACATTACCCGCATGCAAGACCAACTGCCCAAGATATGTTTCCAGTTAAAAAATAGTTTGAAGAAGACTCCTGGACACCAGTCCTGGAAGAAGGATCTCAAATCCAATCCCAGTGACTTTTCATTAAAACAAAGTTTTGCTGTTTCTAAGTCAGCTTTCTAATATGTCATTTACAAACTTGTGAGAATTTTATGATTAGAAAATAAAAAAAATTATCTTTCTCTAACTGTCATGTCTCCAAGAAACAGAACTTGCATATTTTCTGTGCCTTGAATATGGTTTGACTTTATAGCCAGACCAAATGATCCACCCCACTTGTGAGCTACATGCTAGGTACTTACTAAAACTCATTAGTGCATATAAGACATAATATGATGCTGTTGCTTTTTAACTTTGACATAAAACAAACTACTAAGCATGTAAAAAAGATTTTGGTATATTGCAATGCTTCTAGTGGTATCAGCTGTATCAGATCCAAATTTGCTATGCTGCTGTAAACAAGTATCCTTTCTTTAAGCTACCCCACTACTTTCTTTCATCAAAATAAATGAATAATGTCAACCTTCCATAACTACAAACAGAGAGAGTTTTTAGAATTTTCAACCCCTCTTGACATGACATGTTCAGACCTCAAATTCTCCATTACTCAGGCTGAGCTGGACTGGAACTGTGTTAAAGAACACTTGATAACAAATTGACCTGTCAATTTTTATATTTGCATCTTGAAATTTGGGTCTGAGAATGCTGTTGCAAAGCAGGAGAGGTATTAGTAATGCCAAGACAGAAACTCTCATCCAAAATGCATTTAGGAATGGCTCCTGTCAATAGTTCTTGATTCTTGGCCACACTCCTTTCCTCTTATATCCATTTATGGTCTAATGACCCAATGAGTTGAGAGGTCCATTTACCACAGAGGTTCCTTTTTTGTTTCACCATGGCTCAAGAATATTCTCCTCAAGTACACTGAAATAACACTTCTTGACAGAAGACATACACAGCATGTAAGGCTTGGGACCTTTCAACATATTTCAAAATGTCACTGTATTTAAATTTGATACTGTAGAAGTTGATACTCAAAGGCTTCTGAGTAGGGTGGTTCTACAGTTAGAAAGAGGAGACAGGCTTTCTGGACTGAGTCAGTCTGCAAAATGAACAGCGGCCCTTGACCCTTTTCATGATCTTTTTGTAAGAATTGGCAGAACATTGTTGATACAAACATTAAAAAGCAGTGATGTCAAGCTCTGAAGGACCCCACTAACCCATTGCAAGAATTGCTAATACATGCCACTCCGTGTCTGCACTTGGTGTGTGTACAGTGCACTATTTTTGACACTATTAAAAGCAGCCTACTCCGCCAAAATGTGCCATAACCACAAAGCCTGTCACTGTTTCGAAACTGCTGGAAGCAGTCTTTGATGTGAGTCATTACTATGACTGCCTAGTGAAAACATGCTTTTTGTCCTGACGCAAACTTAGATTGCTTTAGGAATTTGATTTTCAAAGACTTTCTTGATGAGACTATGTTATCCATACCTTGGAGATGGGAGTATCTGGGCATTGACGGTATGCGTCATAGCACACAGCATTCGCTTTTGGTTAACACTGGTGTAACATCCTACAGAGAAGTATGTGGCTTTCCTACTTTGATTGAGGGGTATCCAGGACTCTTGCCCATCACTCTTGACTGTCACAGCTTAGCAAACTGGATGTTTACTGCTCTCCATATCTCTTCTCCCACACTTCAGTAGTGTCACTTTTTCATCTACTATGTAAGCAGCTATTTTCTACAGCGATTTAGATGATGAGCTGCCACAGTGTGGCTGTCTAGATGGGTTATGTAACAGACCACTTTTTTGAAAATTTTGTGCAGCTGATTTCAGAAGTTTCCTATACAGATTGCTGTAGGGATGCCATTAGAGAGACTTGGACGCCAGTAAGGTATAATGACCAATATGCTTTAATGAAAGCATGGCATGGACTATCACTGATGATCATGAATGCTCACAAACACTCATTCTTGTCACAGAACAACATAAAACAACCAGGCTTGGGGAGGAGTGGCTGGAGAGCTGCCAGTCAGAGAGGGACCTGGGGATGCTTAATTTCAGCCGGCTGAACAGGAGCCAGCAGTGTGCCCAGGTGGCCGAGAAGGCCAATGGCATCCTGGCTTGTGTCAGGAATAGCATGGCCAGCAGGGACAGGGAAAGGATCTGACCCCTGTACTCGGCACTGGTGAGGCCGCCCCTCGATTCCTGTGTTCAGTTTTGGGCCCCTCACTACAAAAAGGACACTGAATGACTCAAGCGTGTCCAGAGAAGGGCAACGGAGCTGGTGCAGGGTCTGGAGCACAGGTCGTACGAGGAGTGGCTGAGGGAACTGGGGGTGTTTAGTCTGGAGAAGAGGAGGGTCTGGGGGTGTTTAGTCTGGAGAGGGGAGACTTCATCGCCCTCTACAGCTACCTGAAAGAGGATGCAGAGAGCTGGGGATGAGTCTCTTTAACCAATTAACAAGTGACAGGACAAGAGGTAATGGCCTCTGGTTGCTCCAGGGAAAATTTAGACTAGATGTCAGGAAGTATTTCTTTACAGAACAGGTTGTTAGGTGTTGGAATGGGCTGCCCAGGGAGGTGGTGGAGTCCCCATCCCTGGAGGTGTTTAAGAGTTGGGTCGACATAGCGCTGAGGGATATGGTGGAGTTGAGTCAGTGCTAGGTTAATGGTTGGACTGGATGATCTTCAAGGTCCTTTCCAACCTAGCTGATTCTGATTCTGTGAAAACTATAGGTAAGCGTACAAAAAACTATAGCTAAGTGTATTTATGCATCTTTCAAAATGGAAAGGTTGTGGCTGTATAGGATAGAGAATTAGTTCCTTCTTTAAATCAAGCCCATTCTGAATATTTTTAATGATGGCATTTTCGTCCCAGAATCTCCAGATATATGTCGGCCACTTCACTCTCTGACTTGTACTGGTGATTGTGACCAGTCATGAAATGGCATGACATTGCTAATACTTGGTGAATCACAGACACTTCTGTTGGAAAGGTCACTGGTTTGAACTGGGATGGCACAAAATGCAGCAGACCCAACCCATGGACCCAACCGGGTTTTGGAGCCCATGGACCCAACCTGTTCTCAGAAACCTCATCTTCCTTGTGTTACCAGTTTCTACTCTGAGTGTCATCACCTTAACTCTGGTAGGTACTGGAGTAGAAAGTTTAACATATTTTACACATTAAAATCGTCTTTTCTAGCATATAGGATACCACAGAGGATGTTGCTTTTGACACAGAGAAGAACTACCCAAAAAGATACTAATCATTAATTTTATAGGAATTATGTTCCAACAATGACCCACAATTTCCCTGCTAGACACCCTATTTAAGATGGTGTTAAATAGTTAATAACAACAGGCTTGGCGTATGTAGAATTCACTCAACTTAATGTTATCCTGACCAGAATTCTCCTTGAGGAGTACGACATCTTGGCACTGAAGCAGGCATGCAAATCTAAATGTGCTGTTTCGGTATGAGTTAGGGGAGAGCACCACTTTGGATACAGACAGAAGTAATGAGGCTAAAGCTAATAAAATAACTGTAGTTCTTTAGAACAACTTCTTACACACAAGTGCAATGACAGCAAAATGCTTGGGAAATAGTATTAGCTTTCCACTGTGTAACCAGAAAAGACCCCATTCCCATAATTAAATTGCTAAACCCACAAATATTCACACTAAGTGGGCCAGCCCACTACAGGATCACTTTCAGAGGTTTTACAAGATCAGCTTTCTCCTTACTGTGTAAAGGGAGCAAAAATTTATCAGGTAATTAAAGAATTTTCCCCTGGAAGGACACCTGGATTACAGGTACTGATTTCAAATGTCTGTATACAGACAGACATATATATATACATATAACATTTGTATATATATATATACACGTGTTATATATACATATATATACATATACATATAATTGCAGCAGAGAAGACACCCTAATTTTTCTAAATAAATAACTTGGTTTTATAACATAATTGGCAGGAGCTACTAATCTTAAAAAATAGTTACAAATTCTACATTCATGAGTTAATAAAATGTATGTATTAAGGTGTCAGAAGGGTATTTATGTAAGCTGTATGTTAAAACTTTGTGTAGGCAGAGTAAAGGTTACAAACATGTAAAGGTCTTTCCCATTCCGAATTCCAGACCTTGAATCTTCAAACTCACACTTCTAAAAGCTGGGCAGTGTTCAAAATAAAACAAAACAAGCCACCCACAACAAGAAAAAATTAATTGAGTACTAAAATCAACTTCTGTACTGAGTCATCTATAAAAAGGCTTAAATTCTCAAAGCATTGGATAAGACAAAGGTAACTGTTATTCACCAAACCCTGCACCACTAGAACAAAAGGGCACTCAATGAAACTAGTAGAAGACTGATTTAAAACAGATTAAAAGTACATCTTTACCTAGCAGACAGTAACCTTCTTGAACTTGCTGTCACAGGAGGTCATAACGTACCAGCAGGTTCAAAAAGTTATTAAACAAATTCATGGACACGTCATCCATGAATAAAAAGACAGGGCAGGGATGTACCCTCTGATATTGCTAGCACAGCTGTGCTGACAAGGTGTGAAGGGAACAGACCACAAAAAGTGATCAAGCTTGTGTGTCGCCTTTTAATAGCAGCTTCTCTTGCCATTCTTGGAGACAGAATACTATCTTGGAGATAGACCACTGCACCATGATCTGACCCCACAGGAAGTTTCTTGTGGTCTTGTGCTAAGAGTCAAATGTACTTTGAAGGAAAGGGAAGGGGCAAGGGCAAAGGCAAGAGCAAGGGCAAGGGACCTCAAGAATAAAATCAGCAAGGAAGACTTTGCTTGTGATTTACTCCATAAAATTATGTCTACAATAAATTATTACTTCATGCATTTTTACCAAACATAAACTTTTATTTTCCAATAATTATCACAGAGGTAGTAAACAACCTTGTAAAGTATGACCTGTTCTTGATCATGGAGCTCTCAAACTAACAATCCCTTTCTTTTGTATAGAGGTCTGGGTTTAAATGTCATCAGGAAACAAGCAGTCATTACAGCCTCTGCTAAAAAAAATTAATCACAACCATTAGCAAAATAGGATAGAATAAAAGCAAGTTGACTACAGGAAAATCTATATTTTAAAATAACTGTTCAATAAGAGACCTTCAGATGTGCTGCTAAAGTCACACATTAATATGACAGTAAGATGAAAGACTCCAGAAAAGGAAAGAAAAACTGATATTTGAAATAATCAAAATATAATCTGAATGTATGTTCTCTACAGGGTGATTGCTTTCTATGTCACAGAATCTTTTCTTTCAATGAATGGCATCAATAAAAGGGTATATGGGATCTGGAAGAAGTGACCCAAGGATCATCAGAAGTGACTCAATGATCCATAACAATTTTTGGTCCTTCCTAATATAGAAAGAGGGGACTGAGCTACCATCATCTCCAGCAGCTTTGAGATTATTCCTGAATACACTAACAAAAGCAATAATTTGGTTCACTCTGTAACACCTGTTGGTACTACCATTCTCTTCCTCACTTAATTCTCTTTCTGCTGTACCTCATCGCCCTTGTTTTAACCACAGTATAGTCTAATTAGTCTAGAAGACAGATTTGCTCTCTTACAACGCTGATAGGTCCCTGCAAGCAGAAAGGCAACTTCATAAAGTACTATATAAACCAACAACTGTGTGTATTTGCAGTGACTTGAGTCTCTAACTGGATCAGATGACAGTAAGCTATGCTTTTGATTTTTCAGTGATGAGACAAGTGAAAAGCATCGGAGATAGACACTGTTCATCTTTGTTATTCTTCCCTCTTATGTTTTGTGCATAAATGTTGAGATCAGAAACCTACAACAGCAATAGTAATTCCTGATCGTCACAGCTCACATTTTCTCTAAAAGGGACAGTAAATACCCTCTTTAATGCTACCTTAATATTTTTTCGTAAGTTTTATTTTATTTTTACTGAAGGCCAGTGAGAAAGGGATTAGAGAATGTTGTTAAAACCAAAGTCTTGTCTTCCTATGCCACCATAAAAGTAAAACAAGACATATTTAACTCTGGCTAAGACCATGCTGCATCCTCTTCAGAACAATACCACACAATTCTAAAGTAAACTGCAATTAAATTAATGCATTTAAAAAGTGGAAAATCAAGAGATTGAAATGATTATACAACATATGTAAGCAGACTGATGCCTAAAACAATAAAAAACAATTTCACTTGGACTATTAAGGAGATAATTTTGCAGTACTCAAGCATGTGTGCCTCAAATTTAAAAGGAGTCTAGTAAGAACATACACTGAAAACATCTTCAAAGTTGCCCTAAAAATGAAGAAACATACACAGCTGGTAAAGAAGCATAAATTGCATAAAAATCCAACCTGGCTGGAAAGGATGTGAAAGTCCATGTTAATAATATGCATGCTTGCATATAGACAGAACACATAAGCAATGACAGCAATTAGTTTCAATCAGAATTATAATAAACTAGTAAGGGCAGAAGATGAATATACTACGTTTCAAGAGATCCAAGGAGGTTTTTCTGCATGATAGGCATGGAAGAAGTCTAACAGTCAATTTGATCAACTATTATAAGAGAATGTAAAACTGTTAATTATAATAAAGGAAAAGCAACATTATCAAATGTCCTTCCTGATAAGGACAGGCTGAGAGTTGGTATTGTTCAGCCTGGAGAAGAGAAAGCTCCGAGGACACCTTATAGCAGCCTTCCAGTACTTAAAGTGGGCCTAGAGGAAAGATGGAGAGGCACTTCTTCTCAGGGAGTGTAGTGATAGGATGAGGGGTAACAGTTTTAAACTGAAAGAGAGCAAATTTACATTAGATATAAAGAAGAAATTCCTTCCTGTGAGGGTGAGCGAGACACTGGCACAGGTTGCCCAGAGCAGCTGTGGCTGCCCCCTCCCTGGCAGTGTTCAAGGCCAGGTTGGATGGGGCTTTGAGCAACCTGATCCAGTGGAAGGTGTCCCTGCCCATGGCAGGGGGGTTGGAACTAGATGATCTTTCATGTCCCACCCAGTTCTAACCACTCTATGAAATAAAAATGTCTGTTCTCTATTAAGAGACAAGCTAAATGAGGTATTTACATCATGCTAAAGAATAACTGAGGCACAGTTTTCTGTTCCAAACTATTAGCTCATTAGTATATAAAGCCACATACACTAATCTTGAGACATTTTTAAATAGCAGATCCAATAAACTATGCTCAAGCATCTTATAAGAGTTCTGGATTATATATGTTGATTTTTAGTACCGAATACCAGGACAGTTCCAGAGAACTAGAGGCAAATTGGATTGGTAAAAGGTAAAAATAGGAAGTGAAAGAGAGGAAATAAATGGTCAACTTTTACACTGAAGGGACTGTGTTGGAGGACTCAGAGAATTTACTGAATGTCTTCCTAAATGTTTTGTAGAAAGGAGGGGACTAGTGATGCGGCAATGTTTCATGGGTTTTTAATATTAGCCAGGGTATTCTAAAGCAATAACATATGGGAGAAGTTGTAGAAGTGTCTCACACTACTGTGACTGGGTCATAAAAAAGCAGATGAAATCCAACATAATAAATGCAAAACAGCAGGCATGGAGACAACTTTAACTGAACACTTACAAAAGCAGGCTTCCTTCACCTTAGCTACTACAACCTCAGAAAAAGATAACAGGAGTCACTGTGAGCAGCTCTTTGAAAAAATGAATGATAGCAGTGGTTGAAAAGGGAAATAAAAGGGCAGCAATTATTATGAAAAGAATAGAGAATCAAGCATCACGATGACACTGTATGAATGCATGGTGTGCATATTTCTTGAATACCTCATGCAATTCTTTTCTCCCAATCTTAAAAAAAATCCAAAGAACAAGCCCCCATGTTGATAACATCTCCCCTAAGCCTTTTCTTCTTCAGGCTGAACAGCCCCAGCTCTCTCAGACTTTCTTCAAAAGAAAGATGTTCCAGTCCATCAGTCATCCTTGTGGCTTTTCACTGGCCTCGCTCCAGTAAATCTGTTTTTTTCTTGTACTGGAGAGCCCAGGACTGGACCCAGCACTCCAGATTTGGCATCACCAGTGCTGAGCGGTGGGGAAGGATCACCTCCCTCAACCTGATGGCATGGGTCTTCCTAGTGTAGCTCAGGGCATGATCACATGACCCAGTCCAGCAAAGCACCACCCAAAATCCTGAGGAAGTCGAAGCCCTGACACACCTATGCCTCTGACATACTGACTCACAGGACATTTGCAACCATCAGAGCAGCCTTAACAAAACATCGAGAAGTCCTGGAAATCTGTGTTCATGATTATCAGAGAACCCACCAAGACCAGTGCTTGAAAGTGAAGAAGGGAGAAGGGGGGGGGGGGGGGGGGGGGTAATGGTGAGAAGCAAAAATGTAGTGCAGCTCAGCAGAGCAACTGCACCTCTGTGCTGACGTCCACAAGATGTTTCAGAGAGCAAGATGTTTCAGAGAGCAGGAAGTATCCAGGGTATGGTACCCAGTAACCAGGCAACTTCCCAGGGAAGGAGGGCATGCCTCTTCCCAACCTTTCTACTATCAAGAAGGAGTATGCTGTGATAATGCTGAGAAGAGTAATCACTCCCCCTAGAAAGCAGGAGGCCTCCTTTCCTTGAGACATGGAAGGGTCAGCAAAACACAACACCACTGGTGAGCTGATATTTGCTGTGGCTGGTGTCAGAATGAGGGGAAAATAACCATAAGGGTGATAAAGGGTCATGGTTGGGATATATCTGGTAGAAAAAATCAGAACAGAGAAGAGCTTGACCAAAGCAAACTTGGATTTCCTTTGCACAGATCAGTAGTGCACAGATCAATAGTGTCATGTAACAGCTCAAAACAGAATCTGATGCAAAGGAAAGACGTGGTAAATTGCAATGACTGAGCAGTATGACTCCACTTACAGAAACCTGATAACCTGAATGGATGGCTTTTTGCAAAATATGTTCTTTTCCTAAACATGTATTTACAGAAACACGGAATCATCAAGGTTGGAAAAGTCCTCGAAAATCATCCAGTCCAACCATTAACCTAGCACTGACTCAAATCCACCATATCCCTCAGCGTTATGTCGACCCGACTCTTAAACACCTCCAGGGATGGAGACTCCAACCACTGCCCTGGGCAGCCCATTCCAATGCACAACAACCCCTTCTGTAAAGAAATGATTCCTAATATCCAGTCTAAACCTTCCCTGGTGCCACTTGAGGCCATTCCCTCTTGTCCTATCGCTCATTACTTGGTTAAAGAGGCTCATCCCCAGCTCTCTGCACCCTCCTTTCAGGTAGCTGTAGAGGGTGATGAGGTCTCCCCTCAGCCTCTTCTTCTCTAGACTAAACAACCCCAGTTCCCTCAGCCACTCCTCATTTTTGGGCAAACCAGAGAAGAAACACAAGAAATTGCCAAGGAAAGGAGCGTCTCAATGACTGCTATGAAATACTGTGACTGTGTACAGAGTGGTAATAGCATAACGTTAATAGAAAGAAACAGATTTCTTGAGAAGAGCTGCCAAAATAGGCCATAACACCTCCTTGGACAATTTTATTAATCACAGAAACAACATGCCTAGAAGTGTATGATGTCAGAAGAGTGGACAAACCCATGCTAAAATAATCTAAACTTTGACAGAAAAAAACTCAAGGAACAATGCATAGCGTTTAACTGTCATAAGGCTAAGAGAGGTTTTGTAGCACTTACTCAAAAAGCTGTTATTCCCCTGTGACACCTGCATTTCCCAAAGGTTTTCAAATCATCTGCCAATACTTTTCCAAAGACTTTAATACAGGGTGAGATTACCGCTTTGGTTGTTGAGCAGTACCTTAGGGCCCTCAGCCTTTCATATTGCTCAGAGCTTTCTATTTGCAGCCCTGGCTGCTAAGCCCATGGGCCTGCACATGTCAACCCAAACAGTGTTGTTGCGGTGATTTCTCATGGGAAAGGATAGCCACTGGCATGGGTATCACCTATTTTAACCTCTTTTCCCTCTCTTCAGCTGTGGTTTTTGGTTTACATTAGGAGACCCAATAATAAGCATTCAGAGAGCTTAACAGCCAAGCAGCAGGCAGCACCTTCCCCTGACGTAAGCATGCTCCAGTCAGCACTAACAGCACCACATGCAGGAACAGTCACCTGGGAGTCTAAGCAGGTCCTGAAGAAAAACATATAGTCACTATGGAAAAAGTATTACAGGGGGAATCACCCTCTGCACTAGAGAGGACACCCAGAGAAGGATGCTCGTCTGGGGTCCCGCTGATGCTTCTCCTCTCAGCAAGCCACTGCGGAGAGTTTGTCCTTTCCATTTTCTCTCTCTCCTATTTTCTTTCTGTTTCTTCACCACTAGAGTCAATACATGCCATCAGCTACAAACCCTGACAATAAATCTTTGTGCATGTGAACTTTTCCCAACATACTTTACACAACGTTGTCTTTCCCCTCAACTTTTGAAAACCACAAAGTGATTTTCAGCTCCAAAAAGTAGTCAAGTTTCAGTAGCCAGTAAGACTACAACCTTTATATTAACCCTGGGGACCAACAGTGCCAGCAACATGGATGCTGCTTTCTTACGAAGGAAGTAGTGTTATTCTGAAAGAGTAACTCTAGGTTTCCTTTCCCCTTTCAGTCCAGATGAATCTTTTGGCAGGGCAAAAGGCACAGGTGTGAGATGCAAATGTTGAAGATTAATGTAGGAATGGATGTGTACCAAACCTAGCAATCATCATCATCATTTCTTTTCCAGTTTGGACATGTAAAAATTGCATGTATTTTACTCATAACACTCCCCCAAGAAAAACATAAAGAGAGAGAGGGTATTTATACACTTATTTCCCACTGCCCCGTTTTTTAAACAGCCTTTTTAGGAACACTAATCCCTACTAGATTGATGGATACAAATCAAAGCTGTTCATTCTCTTATAGGGATTAATTTCAATTGTAATTCAAGAAAAAGATGTGGGCAAAACAATTTCGTGATAATTCATAGAAATTTGACCTGTTTTGATAACATAGATAGGCCTTCACTTGAGAAGGTCTGTCACAGGTTTGGTCTTTTTTGACATAAAGACTGAAAGAAGAAAGAAGATTAAACTGAAGAAAAGTTACACAGAAATTATATTAAGCCTTGAATTTAACCTGACAGCCAAGCAGATTCACCATTAGCACAGTCATCTCAAACTTCTCTCATTGCTTGCCTGTGTACTGCTCAAGATCAAATGTGTTTCTCAGCCTGAGTTTTTCATAATGAGGTTTTTTCCCTCCTAAATACAAACCTTGTTGTCATAATGCAGGATTTGTTCTCCAGAGATTTTTGTGTATTTCTTTTGGACTTGCGAGTATAGTGATGTGGAAATCAGTCAAAAATGAGAATACAAATAATGTCTTTGTTACTGAGAAATTCTCAGATGAATTTCACACACACACACACAATTTGTTATGGAAATGAAAAATGTAATCCTGGTCATTTCAGTATATAAGTAAATAATTATAAACCAGTATTACTTTAATGTAATAATCTGTACTTAAAACAACATTGTGTAAAATTTAAAGTAATTCTGCAATAGAGAGCAGCAGTGGAGCATATCCTAAGGCTGGATGATTTTAATAATCTTAATAATCCTGATTTTAATACAGAATCCTTCACATTCTAAATATTGTAATTATTCTTATAAAGCGTTTATTGATTTAATGAATAATGTAGGCCCAGATACTCATGGACTAGTGATGTGATTTCATGTGCAACTCTTAATTGTAGCTATCTTCTAATTACAAAGAGATTCATTATGTAGCTGTAGGATTAGTAAAATGTGGTAGACTAAATTAATCCCAGCAGGATGAATATAGAGAAAAAGTTATTCTCATCTGTTTTAACTAGCATGGGTTTCATGTATTAGTTCATTGCAAATATTTAAATTAGTCAACAATTAATTCACATGTTATTTCGCAGAAGGTTTCAGTCATTGCTTGCTGAAAAGACTGTTTTACTTTGTTTCACACCTTCCTTCTCACACCACAAAGCTTTTTCTCCTGAAAAGTTTTCAGTGGAACAACTTTTATGGAAGTTTGGATCCCCAGAGGAAGTAACAGCATACTCAACATCCCAGAAAATATGTAACAGCTTCCCAGGAATCACAAGATCACCATTTTACAGTGAAATGTGTCTAGGCAATGTATACCACACACATCACAGGAACATATATCTGAAATAATTAAATATTTGGCATGTTTCTCCCCTTAACAGAATCATAGACTAATTTAGGTTGGAGGGGACTTCTGGAGGTCATCCAGACTAACCTCCTGGCTGGTTTCAATGAAAGCTAAAGTTCAAATTACTTTACATGATGGCCACAAATCTTGAATTAATTTATTGTTGTCTACTAAAACTGTATGTGCTTTTACACAGTGATGAATTAATGAAAAGAAAAGCTTTAAACAGAGAAATAGAACATAAAAACCTGAAGTGGTTTTGAATTTTTTTCTTATAGTAACAAGTAACATTTGTATTATCACTAATGATGTTCAGTTTTGCAAGTGAACAGAACAAGGCACTTCCCCCAACATGAGAGAAATACTTCTCATCTCTTTTTTGACATACCCAATCCCAAATCACTATCAAAGCCAGATCCCGAAATCCAGTCAAGTTCCTGGTCTTAGTAGATATGACTGGAAGAAAATAACTGCCAAAATTAGAAGAGTCACAAAGTGTTAAAAAGTAAATGGTCACATTCAGCCTAAATTATGTCATAGTCTCATGCAATGTTAATGCCCAACTTTGTCCATGAAAAAATAGCTGGAATACAAAGGTAAGAATTTCCAGATACTGTTGGAAGTGCAATGACAAAAAGGACACTCCAACAAAAGTGTGAAATATAAATGTGCTCCTCACAGTTATTACAACATTACAGTAGTGATCTTCTCTCTTATTTTGCTATCTGATTGTTCACATGGCCAGAAATAGATGGAAACACACAGAGACATCCACACTGACAGATATGGCTCAATGCTACCTCCTAATAAATGTTTGTGGATAATACTATAGAAATCAATGGAAACCATGCATGGCTTGCAGAAGAATGCAGTCATAAGATTATACTCTCCATATATTTCTGCTCTATGTCAAATCCAAAGTCACTGCTGAGACGATTTAGCGCTGACAAAATAAATAAAAATATGTGGTGTACTTCAGCAGTGCACTACACCACCTCCATGACAGTTGAACCTATTATTGCAGTCAATTCAAAGGCCCAAACATTTAAATAAGCCAGACAAATAAAATAAAGTTTAAACACAGTTCTTGCATCCTGCATTTGTTTCCCAGGCAGCCTGTCTAGAGGACTAGCACACTACCACCAACAACAAATCTATGCCAATGTATATACTTACACAAAGTAAGCTGCCTCATTCCTTCTCCCTGAATGGATTCAGCTGCCTGATCACTGGTACAGAGGGATCTTACAACATTCAGCACGAAGAAAGCTTCATTCAGATCAGAGGTAAACATTTCCTCTGTCTTCCTTTGTGTTTTCTTAGACTGAAAAAAACCAAAGGAGCTACTTGGGAGCAATGAGATATATTTTTGCTTCTACCCATTAGCATGTCAACTGTCTCCCACTATTGCAGTGGCAGTTTAAAAGTCGCCCATAGCGAACTGACTGATTATCACTGTGTCTAACCTAAACCAGTAAGCTTAATGCCCTTAATGTCCACTTAAATGACTGGACAAAGCAAGTCTGACAAGCGACAGCTGTAACATACAATGCAAGATTCAAAGACATTGAAAAGCCTATACATGGAGCATGAACGCTGCCCTGACCGGTGAAGGAGAGTGTTCCACCTCACATTAGGCTAGCAATTTGTAGGTTAAAAATTTCATGCAGCACTGGGTCTTTCAACAGTCCAGTGAGAGGGGACTTAATAACTATCTCTGCTGTCAGGTAGGAACGACTTTATCCAGACAAGAAAGGAGAAAAGGATGATGATGTGAATCTGAACAGAACCATAGGCCAAACCGGGTGTAAAGGAAACATACATATCCAGATTAAATTTCTGTTACATGAATAAAAATGTGTAGTTTGCGTAAGAACAGGTTTCCTGTGCATAAGAACATAATGACCAGCCACATGATTAGATGGGTGCCGCAAACAGGCAGACAGAATGAGAGAAGCTTTGGAGTTGATCTAAGGGTAACTAAACCTAAGGGTGATCTTCCTCTACTTGTATCTCATCTCAAAAACATTTGCAACTGTCTAGCTTTTATTCTCCCATTTTGTAAACAGATTACTTACTTTACAATTATTTCAACTTGGATTGTGTTATGGGTGATCGGTAGGTAACTGGAAAATACTATCCCTGCCAAAGCGGTAATCTTAAAAATGAGATACTGAGTCTCACTCTTACAGCGTTCAATACAACTCCAGAGAACGTAAAAGTAAGTGTCAATCTAGATAAAATATGTGGAAACTGGGTCAGCAGGAGTTTATATGGAAGAGATGTCTTCTGATGGTAAGCACAGATCAATGACTTCAGAAACACATGAGCAACAGCTTTACCACCAAGTCTCCCAGCAAGCTTGGAGCACCTATAAAGATAATTAACTTTATTTTGTCTATTCCCTTGCATCAGGAATTGTACTTCACATCTGGTTTTTTTTCCATTTATGCTAAGGATGTCAATGAAAGCAATATAGCTGCATCAACGTGCCAAGCTGGTGACACCAAACAACTAATCCTAATACACTGGATGTTCATGTCCATGGATAGTTACGTATCTCCAAATTTTACAGATGCTACTACTTTAAGGTGCAACATAACTATGTCAGGAACATGATTTAGCAATTGTTAAGCTCTGAGGAGTCACAGACAGGTTAAATAAATATCATTATCCTCGGTTTTTGAAATATGCCACTGTATTTCAGTATACCCTAACAGAATTGGAAAGAGATATGTCAATACTTATCAGGAAGGGGGAACGGAGAGAAAATCACACGTCACAAGACTTCAGCATTCCCATACTCATAAACACAAAAGTACTTCTGAACTCCCACTACAACACCTAATTATACACATTTTACAGACACTGTAATTATTACACCAATACGACAGGAGAAATCTGAAACAGAACTCCACAGCTCTGAGATACAATTTTCTACACTTTGAGGTACTAGTGGACAAGTCTCAGAATTATCCTGCATCCAGTCCACCTCTGCAAGCAGCTTTTTCCTAAAGGAATAGTTTAGTGAAAGCTTTAGCTACAAATAGAAAGAAGTATGAATTAAAGATGACAAGATTAAAACTTAAAAACAGACTACTACAAAAAGTGGGGCTTTCAGTGGCACCTTTTACAATCATAGTTGCTCTAAAAAACACAAGAGATAGCTAACCACATTTGCAAGGCAGGCAATATTTGTCATCACTGTGCTGAAGTTGGAAAACAAAAGATAATTTACATATCCCCTCATCTATTCTAGGTGAAATTATCATTATTCCAATGACAATTTTCTTTTTACAACAGACATTATAATTTTTATTCCCAAGACATTTTTAGCGTATATAAAAGCCACACAAATGCTTCTTTTCCAGATCAGGGCATTATCATTTACATCTTCATATGAGAAAATACATTCTCTACTATACACCAACACACGAATTCTTAGAGTAGAAAAACCCTTAAGGCCCCTGGCACCAAAGTCTAACAGTACAATGTCCAGTGACATTACTGCAGATGTGTGCAAGGAGTTTCCCTCAGACTGCATCCTGCAGATTCCTGGCCTAAAGGATTAAATTTGTCAGCTCCTTTCACTCTATTCAATGTTACTGGAATACGTCAGCTTTCCCTTGTTATCATGTAAAATTATAGGAACAATGCACTTCTTTCTCAGTAATTTCCTTTCTCCTTTTAAGTCTTATCAACATGAGAGGTTTATTGGGTGGGTTTTTTTTCTGTAAAGATACAAAAACTATGCCCTCGGGAGTCAGTGTATCTTTATCAAAAATAAAAAAACCCAGAGTAAAGTAACTTGACTCTTATCACAGCACACATCCCACGGAAAGAGAAAAAAAGGGCACCATTCTTCTGTTGCTGCCACACTCTGACAGATGTTTCTACACTATATAATGGGAAAAAAAAGATACAATTTAATGCAGGTGGGATTGAATAGGACTAGCAAATGTTGAGAATGCAAGAGTTCAAAGTCCCCTTCCACCCTCACGCATGAAAAGCTAAATCTCTCATGCCCTTTGAAACTGTTTTACAAGCTTGACTTATCTCAAAATGATAGTCAGACATTTTAGATACTATACTTGTCACTGTTCATTAAACAATAATGGTTTTTATTCCATTATTTACTCTTAGACAAACAGCAAAAGAGAAAACCTTGTCGGGGAGGGAAAAGTACAGGCGTAACACTGTTCTCACTCACCTGGTCATACTAAGTCAGTATCAGGGGAGTTATTTTTGATATACAATAGTATGAGACCAGAATCAAGTTTGATAAGTGAGGAATAGATTTGGATTCAGGCAGTCAAACTAAAATGTCTAAACTTGTTCATTTTTATATTTTATTGACTTTGCATATTTTAGTATGATCATTTAACTCATTTCAGTAGCTGGGTAATCTCTAAAAATAATCTTGGAGAAATCATAAATAAGGTGAAAGTAAAGCTAGGAGTGGCACAAGACCCCAAGACTTCAGAATGGAAATAAGTAGAGGAGTAGAGACCAAAACGTTTAAGTTAAAATGTTATCAGATTGGAGAAAATTACATGTCTAAAATGAATGAGAAATCACAGCATGCGTTAGCTAAACTGTAATTTTATCAACAATGCCTTTCTTTTGCAATATAATATGGCATTTTGTTCTTAAACCCACTTATCTTTCTCCCATACTTTTACCTTAGGCCCACAGATTTATTCACATATTTAGGATTAGGCACTGAAATAAATGAAACAGTGCATCTGCATTCTGCAGAACTGATCATTTTCAGTATGCTTTATTTTCTGTCTTCTCACACATCTTCCCATTTCAGTTTGGAAACACAGAACCAAATATTCAAGTTTCACCTAACCAAAAGAATCACTGATGATCTACCAAGAGACTGAGGAGCATCAGTACCATTTGTAAACGTCAAGCCTGACAGGCAGCCCACAGAGCTGTAAATGCTTCCAGTGCTCCACCTCGATTGAGGCAACCTCTGCATTACTCAGGTAACTAACAATGATGATTTCATTTGCCTTGCAATATTCCACATGCTTTGCAGAAAAATATCTTAAAGATATTTGACAGAGCTCTGTATACGCTATCACAAGTGGAAGTTTTAAACAGAGAAGAACTGACAGGTTTTACAGCTCTTACACAGCTACCTAAAATGAGTTATCAGTACCTACTGTCACAGTTCAAAGCTTCGATACATTTATTTCTGCTAGGGATAGACACAAGTTCTGGCAGTAATAAAAACACAGGAATCTCTCTTTTCTAAGGATACCAAATAACTATTTTTAGCCTGAGTATGTTATTCTATGTATAAAGAAAATATCTCTGTATTTTCAGTGTAAGTGTGTGGAGAAATACAATGTTTGGTGTAAAAATACTACTCTCTATTCCCAAATGCCTGCTAATGTTATAAAAAATAATTACAGAGACAGACAAGCCTCTGAAGCAGCCAGGCATCCCTCTTCTCGGGTGCTGCCCTTCCTTTGTGATGATGTCACGTCTTTGCCACTTCCACTCACTGTTTGGTTTGGGTCTGGGGGTGGGAATTGGGGGTTTTGATTGACTGGCAGCAGCACAAAGGTGGATACTAGAAACAATTAACTCTGCCTTAAAAACAAAGGGAAAACCCACAGAACCAAGACAAGAAGGTGAAATAATTGGCAGAAAAGGGAAGGAATCTGATAACTGGGAAGCAGCTCAAATGTTACCAGACTATGAAACAGCAAATGCAAAGAGAAATGTACCTGCTTTTAACAGCAGTGTCCCGGACCTGAGCTACTTAGGTTTATAAGCTGTTCTTTTTAACTTTTTGTTGCAGGCAACATGGTCTCGACTTGTGAGATTTTTACTTAATTCATTGCCAGCTAATGCCAACTTCTTATCACTGCTTTGGTTATTGGAGAAAAAAAAAGAACAGGAACAATGAAACCAGCACTGCCCCGGTGTGGACCACCCATGGCCACTGTCCCCAGCAGGTGTCCATGTCCCAGCATGGGTCACCCACAGCCACAGCCTCTTCAGAAGGGTGCCTGCCCATTTTGAGTGGAGTGTCTCCTTCCAGGAGGAGACCTCCAGCCACGTGTCTCATGGACAGCCTCTCCCTCCCCATGTCTCCCCAAGAGCATCTCTCTGTCTGCCTCTTCCCCCATGGAAGCGACTGCCACTCCAGGGGCAATGCATGGTGCTTGTGGCTGGCACACGAGGGGGTGCTCACGCTGGTTTCAGAGCTGTCTGGACCCCACTCTGACACCAGCACAGGGTACCCCACTGCCCCCCCTACCCACCCCTGCTTCCACAAACCGCCTTGTTACAATGCTGTTTCTTCCAAGTTTTGGTTATTGTTAGCTTGCTGCTTGTAAAAAAAAAAAAAAAAAAAGTGTCTTCTGAAGTCACATATGTAATTGTTCTCATTTATAAATAATTAAATGTGCAAATACATATTTACAAGAGTCTATAGCTCTGCTAATGTCTGAATCTATTTCTAAGTAAGTCGGTTAAAAGTTCTTGAGCGCTCTTCCACTCAAACCTATCAGAGCTATACAGCTGTCAGCAGTAGGCAGAAGAACTGTTTTATCACACAAAAAATGCCCACTCTTCTAAATATGCTGCAACACAGATACCTCTGCAAGCACAAGCCGAGTGGAAAAGAAATCTAAACAGGACACAAAGCCTTCCAGCAAGGCAAAACCAGGAAACAAAGAATGATAATAGTTTAATTATGAGGCTACAAAAAGGTAATAAATTTTACAACATATTCTCAGTAATACTTAATTAAATAAAAATGATGAAAACACAGTATTTTGAAACATTCCACTTCTCCACTTTTCAGTGATTTTTATTGCAGAAAAGCTTAAAAATGAACAAGCGCTGGGCAGGCAGAGGTTTGCACCCAACGCGAGTGCCAGCGAGGCTCCTGGGCTCCGGGTGTATTTCTCATTCATAACAAAAAGCTCCTCCTGCTGGAACGTGTGAGCTAGTCCCGCTCCCGGATGAGTAATTTCACATCCAAAACCCTGTACTACAGATTTACAGAGAAGAAATATATACAGCTGGTGCACCAATATTAAGAAAAGCCTAAGTAAAGTTAAGTTAAGTCTTGCTAAACTGAGTATATATTCCAAAATGGCAAAGTCACAGGTCTTATTCATGTAGCTCAGTAATTATGACAAGTGCCCACTAATGCTTTAGAAACAAACTTAAATGAAGTCTGTGTGACATTTCAAGGTGAAATACTCTATCAATGTGACCTTGTTTGTCCCAAAACTCTGAAATGAGCCATTTAAACAAGCAAAAGTTAAACTGACTTTCAAATTTTTCTTTTGATCTTAGTAAATAAGGAAATGAAATTCCAAATAAAAAATCCATTGTTTACAAAACTGTCTGTCTGATTACATCAATAATAAACTAATCAAAAAAATTAAAGCTCTGTTGGTTGGGGGTTTTTTTAATGGCATTGTTCCTTTAAAGTTTTCCCTTGCAGAAACTAAAATCTGCTGCTTTAAGCACTTCTCTTAGACAAATAAGTAGGTCCACTGACCTTAGAAATAAAACACTTCACACCTCCTGATGTGTCATTAATTCCACCCTCTGAGGAGGTTATGGGAAAATAATAATTAATGTACTGCCAGAAAATGGTCTGAGATTTAAGGTCGTTTCCTTAGCTACCAATTGATGTGTTATTTTCCTTTTATTAAATGTATAAATCAATGGTCACTATTTTTTAATGGGGATAGTAAATAGCTTTTTGATTTAAACTGCCGAGTTTAAATCTGGACCTACATCTCTGCTCAGTAATATTATTCTCTTGAAATGCTAGCCTATATGTCAAACAAAAACCTCAAACATAGATTCTGATTTGATTAAAAGGATTCTTATTTTAATTTTTCTCTATGAAATCTAACTTTATTTACAAGAATTTTCAAATCACATAATATTTGCACTTTAATTGGTGAATTTTCACTTTATACTCCACACTTGAAATCTTGAAGGAAAACTTGCTTTCATCTCTGAAGAATTAACGTAAGGCAGTAATGTTGGAAAGGTAGCTAAAATTCCCCATGAACAGTAACACATCTCATCAGCATTCTCTCTCTTGCACCTTTCTCAATACTTTTATCATTTATTTGTTTCTTTATATTTGTAAAACAAGGATAAACACACTCCTCTCAGAACATCAGGTCATTTGACACAATTAAAAGTACTTCCAGAGAAAAGTCACATCTAAATAGTTACCAGCAGCACATAATATGGTTTCTTTCCTGTTCTCATTCAAATCATTTCACAGTAATTTACTTCTTCAAAGGCTTATTTAAGACAGGTGTTACAGTGTCCTTAGTGGTCAAAAATTTGGCCTTGAATCGGCTGATTTTATTCCTTAACAAAATCCAAACATCTTTTTCTTTTTCTTGTCTTTCTCTAGGACCCCATTTACCAGTTGTTCCCAAACACAAATAAGAATAGTGACAAAACACTGCTACAGCATTTCTAGTCTCTTTTGTCTTCTCTCTGACACACTTCCCTATTCAGAAAAGCTAGCAGGCCTAAATGATACAATAGCACTATTAAAGCCTGTGGTTGGAGTTGTGCAGAAAAAAGACTCCATGCAAACTCTAAGACTAGATGCCTGCAGAGATGAAGAGCTTTGAAGAGTGAACAGAGAAGGAGTCAGAAGGAGGGGAGCAAAAGGATCTTGAGGGTCACCGCTGCCTTCCTGAATGCGATCATCTTCATACCTCAGGGAAAATCAGAGCAGCAGCTTCCCAAACGCTGCCAATTCAGTGGCATATTTGTATTTTGGCAGTAGCGGTGTAAAACTTACCTCTCTGAGCCCTCAATTCTCTTCCATAGCATGTACCCAGGCTAACATATGCAAGGAAAGCCAGTGAACAGCTTCCTAAAAATGGCCTTTCCAGGGAAATCCTGCTATGAGGGCAGGAAAAATATTACAGTGCGTCTGTATTGTTGAAAGAAGTCACAGTTGTCACTGGAGTGAAAAGGATCCTCTGGATGACACAATTATTTTCCTTACTTACACTAATTCAGTGAATGTTGCATTATTGAAGCTAGAGCAGCTATCTGCTACCACAAATATGCGAGAAGAATCAAGTTGTGCAAGACTGCTGAAATGCTTTCTCAACATAAATATCAAGGTTTTGCAGTATCCCTATACTATAGTATGTTTCCATTTACTATTCCAGTACAAATGCTCTTGTATAACATCAATTATAATGTGATGTACGAGTTAATGAAATGTTACTGCTATTTTAATCAAAATAGAGCTCTAATATGATGCAAAATTCTATTGATGCTTCATTTTTTGTCTTCTGTGTATGTCTTCCAAGAGTAAGGAACTAAAATGCAGTATCCAGAGCTACTCATTCTGCCAGCAAGCTCCCCATTCATCTCTGCCAAGAACAAATTAATTCTGATGCAAACATTCCTCTTACTTCCACTCCTGAGACAATGTCTTACCTACAGCTTATGGCAATAAAAAAAAATTGTGTGTTGATATACTTGTGAAGCAAAGACTAATCGCTAACTACTGTGGAGTTTGGTTAAACATGCTGCATGCCTCCATCTTCTCTTTTTGATGCAATGCTTTTATGTTTTGTACTGTTTTATGAAAGGTGGAGAAAGGATGAAAAATGCAATGGCATAGTATGGTTCCTCATTCACAGTGTAGGAATTAAATAGGGCCTTTCACCCACCCAACAATTTTCCTTGCATGGCAGTACAGTTGTACTAATATGTTTAGTAAACCTGTCCTTTGAAAAGAAGACCTCTGGAAGAGGATGAAACTAGATTTAGAAGGAAAAATGTCCCAGGTGTGGGGGATTTTGGTGGGTGTTTTTTCTTATCAAAAGACTAGGCTCTTTTTGCACATCCTGATTATTTCCCAAACTGTCTGTTCCCAAGCACGTTATTGGAAGTGTCCTTGCATCTTCAGGCTCAGCACTGTTCACACAAATTTTTTTGCTGCCAAACCAAAGATAATCTTTATCTCTTATTGCTGTATTGCTCCCCAAGCAGTCAAAAAACCCCCCTCAAAACCAGAAAACAACAACAAAAAAGACGACCAAGCAAACAAAATTGTTAGATTGGCTTTGCTTCAAACAGAAAAATAGTACTTTCCCCTGATTTCTGGTTTACTCAGCTGCGGATTATACCCTGTTTTGTCCTAGCTCTTCTGTCTGCAGTCATCAAAGCCAGAAATTTATGCTTCTTGGGTGAAAGCTAGGATTGTCTGATGCTAGAGTCTATGGCTGTTTTACTGAGAATCCTAAGACAGAAAAATTAAAAATACTTCTATTCTTTCCTCTCTCTAGATTTGCCTTTTACTTCCTTTATTTACCTTTAAAAAGAAACCCACACCTTTTTTTCCACTTGTCTTTCATCTTTCTCCCCAACACTGTGAATATTCCAAAACATGAGGTTTGTTCTCCCTTCCAGTGCTCTCTTCTACTCAAGGAAAGCACTATTTCCTACTTCTGAAAGTGACTTCTCAGTTCACAATATAAACTCTGAAGACAGAGCTCAAGCAGCCCATCTGGGAAAACTGCTACTGGGCACGCACAACATACACCCATGTGAAAGTCGCCATGCTGGGTGGAAAAAATGTGCACCCAGAGCCTTACAAAGGTAAGTCCACTGTTCCTGGTCAAGCACACTGCAGCTCCCTCCTTCCCCATGTGGCTGGATTTCCTTCCAAAGGAAATGTCAATGTGGCAAGAACAATATACACCCAGGTCTCATCAAAACATGCTGTTTGGTGTGGGTTCAGCCACGGGTATTAGGTCTACAAGGTGTGCCACAGAGTAAATCAGATACAGTCTCTCAGGCGTATACAATATAAAAGTTGGCTTGCTTTCTCTGTCTCTCTTTCTCTGAGGCTGCCTTCTTGCTCAAGAGCAGCAGCAACAAAGACCATTTAAAAAACTGTTAGACAACATTGCAATGGCCAGTCGCTTTTCAGAGGTAGGAAGAGTAACCTCAAAAGAGCTTCGAACAATCTGACCTAACTGAACTAACCTGCGATAGACTTAAGCTGCGAAATAAAACTGACTTCTCAAAGCTGAGACTAAAGATTTTATGAAATGATTCAAACACGGGAGGGCTGAGGAGGCCACCCAGGAGGGGAAGGCTTTGAGGAAACACAGGGCGAAAGATTACAGCCCATCTCTGACGCAGATGATCAACCATGTAACAACCTGCAGCCAGCTATACCATATCAGCTAGTCAGGAACAACTTCAGACCATCAGCGAACAGGAGTGTACAAAACAGGGAACAAACCTTCTCAACCACCACCAAACATACCAGAATAAGCTTCTGTAACAGAAAATTCTACCCATTCAAGACTCAGAAAAACTTATTTTGGAGAAAAAAATGGCTTCCAAAATATAAAAAAACACTCGTGGTTATACTATGTAGACACCTAAAATGTACTGAACATTTAAGCAATACAGATTTTTCACATAATAATTAGAGTTATAAAAAACAGGGAGTATTATGCTGCACATTACTTTTAAGTACCCTGCAGACTATACAGAAAATCAACTTCCCCAGGTTTAATCATAGGAAACCTCCTACTTAAGTTCTCATCAGTTGTAAAAGCACCAGTTATAAGTCAGTCCTCCCTTCACATATGAAAGACAGCTGTCCATCAAGAGTGCCAATTTATTCCACTCAAATCTGGAAAAAAATTAACTCTGCATCCACTGAAAACATTAAAAACTCTACTTTCAACACAATTCAAGCAATGACAAACATAAGATCGCTATAGTACTGACATGTTCCACACTTCTACTTCTCTTCCATTACTAATGCCAGTTTTGATCACATCATTTCTCAGGAGGACCGATGCCATGCAGCACTTACTTTTCAACACTGACAAAAAATAGGTAACAAAAATCTGTGACACATAAATCCGTTTTCTTCTAAGTAAAACAAAGGTCAATTCTTTGCCTGATTCACATTTACACAACCAGGCAAAAAAGGATTGTTTTCTGTTAAGTAATCCATATCATCTCGAGAGGATTTGCTCAACAGAAGGGAAAACCAGGTTTTCTCTATCCCTTGTGCTAGCCTGCAAATGAATCAATAAACTGTTAATTTATATATAAAATTTCATGAGGATATTCTCTTTGGAAGCCATATTTTGCAAGATAATAACTGCTTTGAAATGAGAAACGCTTTCACAGGCTTTCCTAGGAGAACAGGAAGATCTAGTGCTTTGCAGAAGACTCCCAGACATCTTTACAGCACAAGCAATGTATTTATAGGGATGGTTTATCTCATGAAGCCATTACTCACCTATTGGCGATTGCAGAGAGCAAACTCACACCCAACTGTGAAACATCCCCTAGCAACTTCAGGAGCTGTTTACATATGGGAAAATAACATTGAGATCATATTTAAAAATTTTAAACTCCACTAAGCCCATTTTTGGTTTTTTTTTAAAAGACCTATGCACAAGACATCTTCTATTCTTTATACAGGGATTAAAAGCCATGATGATTACCATAAACTCGAACAAGCTGAGAAATGGTAATATTTGTCCAGAAGAAGAGTATATGCATAACATATCTGCACATTGTAATACGAGAGTTTTGGGGGAAAATTAGCCATTATCAATCACTCAGATAGAAATAAAATTATGTTACTGATTTATTCATAATGAGTTCTAAAACTGTTTTCTCGTTAGTCCTGGTTGGTTTTTTCCTCCCTCAGCATCCTCCAGATTTAAATCAATATATACTAGCAACAGAGTCAGTCTCATCCAGGAACATACCGAGCACTAACACGGTTCTCTGTTTATTTTGCTGTCTGGACTGCAGCTGCCCATAGTGAATGAAAAGATGCTTGTCTACCATAAATGTTTGCTGCTGGTGTAACTTTCACTGACCCTGTTTTCAAGACTAATGACTTTCATTTCTAGTACATCACCTTTCAGTACGGTATTCACTCAACAAAGCTACAGCAGTGTAGTCTAAACACACTTGGTGTCTGGCCTTCAGTGCTCATGAAACATGAATTTAAACACAAGGTAAGATATCTACTTCAAAGTCAGTCATATTTTACACTGGTCTTTTGTTACAGATGAATTCAGTCCTTAGTGGTTTGGGGTTTGGTAGAGGGAGAGGCTACCATCTTAGAAGAGATTTAGTGCCTCAGTTTTATGAAAAAGCATACATAAATTCAAGTAAAGCAATGACCCATACAATTTCTCTAAACAATTCAATGTTCTGAATGCACAAAATCCTTGCAGAAGTGCCTGGGAACAACTCTATTTTAAGTCTGGCATTCTAAAATTGACTTCAAATGGTATCTGCAGTCCTGTTTTCCTCTAAAAGCTGATGTTTAAAATCAGTCAGAAACTTCAGACAAAATAATTGTTTAACCTTCAGACTTCCTGGAAGCTTTTGCTTGCTTTCTCAGTGCACTTTTTAAGATAAAATGTGGTTCTTGAAGAAATCATTCCTTGGCAGTCCTGTTTTCCATTACTGACCACGTTATCTGCAAGAAAATGTTGCCTGTCCTGCTAAAATAGGAATCTCAAATCCATCACGTAATACAAAGAATTTTTTGAATGGCTGGATTTACTATTAAAATAATTAAACAGATGCACAGGCAAAAGTTATGCATAAAACATGTTACATTATAATAAAGCATATGTGCTGCTCACACAAAAATAACTGGGCTATACCAGGGGCAGCTACAGAGGACAAACCCAGAAAGAGTAGAAGAAGAAACCAACCACACCTGGTCCTCATTCAGTGTCATATTGTCTATCTGTTTCATGGGTTTTTTTTCCCTAAAATGAACAAATATTTGTGTCGATTTGCTAGCATCTAGTGGCTCATTTGTGATGATCTGTAGAATCTATGTATCTTAGGAATTCTGATCAATTCTATGATGTCAGCATGCAGCTTTTACTTAAAAACTGTAAACTGAAAAGGTCCCTCCATCATGAAATGCTTCCAATAGCATCCACTAGCTAAAGGACAACTGCAAAGCCTCAACTTTTGACATCACTTCAAGCAACAGTGGTTATGATAAGGGGAACCAGGAATTTTTCCTTACCTCCTAAGAGAAGAATACAGAATGAAATTTCCCACTAAGTCAGAGAAAGCAGCCTGGGAATTCTAAAGATACCCGGCATTAGACAGAGGATCTATGACTCTTTTTGACAACTCTTCAGATTCAGATATCTAGACACTATCTAGACATTATATATCGATATAGGTCTTTAGATATTTTGAATTTGAAAATATGCAGTTGCACCTGACAAAGTGTAAGGAACTGAGACAGGAAGACAGGAGGATTTGATGCTAACCCGCCATGCTTGTAGTGTCAGAAGGAGCAGCAATCACAACTGTAAAATATGGGAAAAGTAATATCCCACACTTTAAATGACAGAGGACTTAGAAGCACAGTGTAAAATTATGTTTTACACAGAATACAGCTACCTGGTGTTTCAGGTAACTAGCTATTTTAGAATTACTGAAAGTTCTGATAGGCCTCTTTTTCCTGATACTCTTTTAAAATTATTTTTTTAAAACAGATGCCATATAATTTATTTTTTAAGTAGCACAGAACAAAGGCCAGGTGTATTCCCCTAATGACAATATGACTATGAAATCAAAATATGAGTGTTCAATCTTAATTTTTCATCTGCTAAACTCCTGACAAATCCAGAACAAGGGCTCCCAAACAGTGGATGATACATAAACACTCTCAGGTTCCTAGAGCTGCTTCTGCTGTTGCCAGATGAAGCATGCAAGCAGGAATGCTTTAAAACTCTGAGCTAGAGCTTTAGAAACATTGTTCAATAAACTACAAATATACACTCAAATTGGCATCTGGAGCATCAGCTGCTTTCCTCCTGTATCAGACACTGTCACTTCTGTAGCAATTCAGCCAGTGTTACATAAGGCAGAACAAATAGCAACTTTCTGCTAAGCACTAGTCCTTTTACATGGGTAAATCAACTAACCAAACATAACTGAAAGACATGCAAAATATTATTCTAGTCTCCATTACATTGATTTCACAGTAGCATAACTAATAGGATGTTTCCAGATTGATTTCTGATGTGTTATTTTGCTGATAGTTCCTGAATTGGATTTAGATTTGTTCAGTGATGAAAATGAGAATTCAGAAATACTCAAATGAACATTTAGAAACACTAAACCGAGGGACAGTGGGTGGAGGAAGATCTGATTATGTGCCTGCTTCATCCCATTTATCCTGCAGTACTGGTGTATCTCCTTGAAGTGCTGGTATGGGGGAAGAAACTGCATTACCCAAATATCATTTACGTAATCAGTTTTTCCATATTTAAAGAAGACATTGCTCTCTGTTGTTATTTTAATTTGTTCCTTGCAATCACACACCTGTGACAATAAACATAAAATGTATGTTAATTTACCTCATCTTTTTTACTTCAAAAAAAGAGGTCACCACTAGCAATTAAAGTATTATCTTTATGGTACTGACATAAAAATTGTACATTGACTGGCAATTCATTATTTTGCTTCTGTTTGAATCCTTTCCCTATCCTTGAGAGGAAAGAAATCTCTAGCTACTATTTACAGTTTTGACACTCCAATCAAGTACAGATAGCTAGATATATATAAATCATGAATCTATACTCAGGTTCTGGGAACTGCATAACACAAAATAAGGTTTCCATTCATTTAGACTGTCTTTGCAGCTGAAAACAGAGTGTATCTATGTGAAGATTGTATTCATTACATGTGTTTGAAGTTCAGGCTCTGATGCATCTGACAGGATGAAGTGAGTCCAGATAGTGCTGCAAATCTGTATGTATTATTCCATGCATGTGATTACTTCTGTGTTTACCATCACTGTCCAGTATCATATGAAGGCAGATAAACAAATTCAGCGTTTTCATAGTGTAATGATTGGATATTATCCTTACACTCACCAAGATTATTCTGAAAACATTAATTTGTGTCATTTTCTTAGGTATAGATGTCATAGCCTGGATCCGGTGAGGTAAAACATCAATTCAACCAAAACTAAGCAGAACTATCTCCTGTGGGTTGCTACACATGTTAATGTCCACCTTCAGAGGATTTCACAAACTCTCCACAGCCTGGTGTTCTCTCCACCAGCACTAAGAACTGATTCATGCTGGTAACACTTAAAGAGAGGCACAGAAAACTGCTCCAGAAATGTGTGCCCTTCTCCCACTGTAGTATCTTTAGGTTGAGCACCTGCTGCTGTAAATCCTACTTAAGATTTCCTCTGCTAGGAAATACAAACACCAGGTTCCCTGTCACCCCCATGCTGTGCTGCTCTCTGCCATGCCCCGTGGCCCCTTCCCCACTGTGCCCCTGGGCCACTGTGCAGAGCAGCACGCAGCCCTTGGCACTCCTGCAAGCTGATGTTGAGCAATCCAGTAGCACACGCTTCTCGTCCTTGATGCTCAGGCACAGTACAGCACACCCCCAGCACACAGCAAGGCATGGAAGAGAACAGTCTGTCCGCAGTGACTGCAACCAGATCCCATCTCTATGCATCCTGAGTCAGCAAAAGGTACCCCACTTCTTGGTCCAGATAACAATTCAATAATCGCTGCAGATAAAACATGCTCTTCATTTTTCTCATTGTAGTGATGGCATGGAAGCTCATTATCACAGAATCACAGAATCATCTAGGTCGGAAAGGACCTTGAAGATCATCCAGTCCAACCATTAACCTAACACTGACAGTTCCCAACTACACCAGATCCCTCAGCGCTATGTCGACCCAACTCTTAAACACCTCCAGGGATGGGGACTCCACCACCTCCCTGGGCAGCCCATTCTAACACCTAACAACCCCTTCTGTAAAGAAATGCTTCCTAATATCCAGTCTAAACTTTCCCTGGTGCAACTTGATGCCATTACCTCTTGTCCTATCACTTGTTACTTGGTTAAAGAGGCTCATCCCCAGCTCTCTGCACCCTCCTTTCAGGTAGCTGTAGAGGGCGATGAGGTCTCCCCTCAGCCTCCTCTTCTCCAGACTAAACACCCCCAGTTCCCTCAGCCGCTCCCCGTACAACCTGTGCTCCAGACCCTGAGCCAGCTCCATTGCCCTTCTCTGGACACGCTCGAGTCATTCAATGTCCTTTTTGTAGTGAGGGGCCCAAAACTGAACACAGGAATCGAGGTGTGGCCTCACCAGTGCCGAGTACAGGGGTCAGATCCCTTCCCTGTCCCTGCTGGCCACGCTATTGCTGACACAAGCCAGGATGCCATTGGCCTTCTTGGCCACCTGGGCACACTGCTGGCTCCTGTTCAGCCGGCTGTCAATCAACACCCTCAGGTCCCTCTCTGACTGGCAGCTCTCCAGCCACTCCTCCCCAAGCCTGTAGCGCCGCTGGGGGTTGTTGTGGCCCAAGGGCAGCCCCCGGCATTTGGCCTCATGGAAACTCCTCCAGCTGGCCTCAGCCCATGGCTCCAGCCTGTCCAGGTCTCTCTGCAGAGCCTCCCTACCCTCGAGCAGATCAACACTCCCACCCAACTTGGTGTCATCTGCAAACTTACTGAGGGTGCACTTCATCCCTTCATCTAGATCACCAATAAAGATGTTAAACAGGAGTGGCCCCAAAACCAAGCCCTGGGCGACACCACTGGTGACTGGCCACCAACCAAATTTAACTCCATTCACCACAACTCTTTGGGCCCAGTTGTCCAGCCAGTTTTTAACCCAGCAATGTGTGCGACTGTCCAAGCCTCAAGCAGCCAGTTTAACCAGGAGAATGCTGTGGGAAACAGTGTCAAAGGCCTTAAAGTCAATTTAAACAACATCCACAGCCATTATGACCACTCTCTGACCTAAAACACACAGCCCTCCCCATATCCACTTTCTCTCACATATGTATGTATTACAGCTGTCCTCCAAATAACCAGCTGCACAGGCGTGCATCAGACAAGCCACTCTGTTCCCTGGTTTGTTGATTTACATGTCTTGATACTGGCAGCACTACGCTGCAGGTGAGGAATCACACATTTGATAACCTCATCCAAATGAGAACTCTCCAATTTCTTTCTTATCTCTTTTCCTACACTATTTAACTCTTTCAGCCAACACCATAAACGCATCTCTGATGCAGCCACAAAGGCTTGTCCAGCTGGAAGAGCTGCCAGATCCGGCTCCTGATCAGGAGACTGACAGACAAACAGCAGCAGCACCAGCTGCTCGAGGTCACCGTTAGTTCATCAGCCCTGCCCAAGCTCCAACAGGTCTGCAGGGTCCTTCTTCAGCCTGCCCGATGTGGGCTTTGCATTCCCTCTGCCACTGCTGACTTTGTCTAGGCTCCCCACGCTGTAGGCTGTCCCAAATCAGCACTTGACCGGAACACTCTCTCTACAGCATTACCTTGATCCATCTCAAAGAGGTCCTTGGAGGTTTTACGCCGCTGTAGAACTGCAATCAAGTAGGATGTTGCTGAAACACCACTGTGACAAGCAATCGATTCTGCTTTGTGAGGACTCTCTGAAAAACCTGAGAGGTAAACGCTTGTGATGGCCTCTAATCCACAAATACGATCCGACAAGGAATTTTCAGTACTTCCACTAAAATTATAGCTGTTGTTACAAACAGCTGAATTAATTCTCCTACAGGTAAAACCGTCACTTTTGACTATCAATATAGACAAAACAGTAGTTTTTTTGCCATAAAAGCCGCTTCTGTTAGAGAAACATACAAAAAATGCCAGATAAAGTAATTCACTGCTCCATGGTACCTCAGAAAAGGGCACTGTTCCAGGGGAGAAAGAAGATATTTTATTAAACTTCATATTCTGCAAGTGGTGAATTGATTCTTTCTTCTATCGAAACACCTCAAGTGGGAAGCTGAGACACTAAGCACAGGAACAAAAGCTCTTGGCTCCTGAGATCAAAGGCTTTTCTGTATCCCTTACTGTTTTTAAAAGGCTGAAATAAACAATATAAATAAATAAAACATTTTTTAAAAGAATTGCAATTGGCCAAATAGTTCATCTCTTTGAAATCCAATGCGATCAGAGATGAACAAACATTACTGTTGATATATTTAATAACCTGTCTTTTTTTTTTCATCCAAAAACAATCTATTGAAGGATTCATCAAAAATCTGAATGAAATTGGTAACAGACGGTATCTGTATCTCATCTGAAATGTATATGAGTCATTCTTGTCTTTTGGAGGACTAGGATAGAAGAGACTGCTCTTCAGTCTTGTGGTTAAAAATAACTTTCCACTCATCACACACAATATCCCCTTTAATGATCCCTGCTTAGTATTACTTTCATGATGACATATGAAGCAAATGGGGACATGACACATCCTCCAAAATTCAAAGGAAGTCAGATATTTAAAATAAAAATAAGCATGTGTAACACAAGACTGGGTATTACATTACATCTAAAAATATCATACCAAGATCTAGGAAATCAAAAAAGGACAAAATAGGTGTGTGAGATGCTGCACAGAAGGGTTTCTAACTATTGCCATTCCTGGATGCTGCTCCAGGGAAAATCTCCTACTCAGCCTCAGGCCCTGTCGAACACTGGAACTGTTCCAGCTGGTTCCTCAGCTGTTCTCCTTTCCCTTAGAGTAAGCTGAAAAGCCATTATGCCCTGAGTGCAAAGAGGGTAAATCATATGTCACTTTTGCCTGTATTCATGCAAATATCTTCTCAAAATCATGATAAAACACTTGCTCAAACACAATGGATTAATGATTGCAACATACTCTCAACTGGGCTCTTCTACGGTAGTTTGTCAACATTAAAACTATGTAAATGTCAAAGTGGACAACAGCAATACATCATCGGGGAATTTCTAACTGTAGTAATCTAATTACAACCTTTATAACATTGTTTTCTCACTGCAAGAGATTTAAACTGTAATGAAGAAGAACTCGAGAACAATCTTACAGGAAGCTTCTTTGTAGCTTTTAAACCCTTTCCTGGACTGGGGACAGAACAAAGCCTATTGCTAGGAAGACGGATGGACAGATGGGATCAGAGATACTATTCTGGGAAAGATTCCACTCTGGATAGACCGGTGGAAGGAATCAGTCCCACATCACACTTGCCCCATTTTAAGGGTCCTCCACACTAAGAGGCATGTAGAAACAGACAGTTCCTTCAGCTGTATCTTCAGCTGTATCACAATTAAATCAAGTACCAGAGGCTGCATCAGTGTGCTACCTCCAATATCATAATGGAGTTAATTTCCTGTGTTGACAGGGTCCACTGTCAGTGATTCCCAAACCTTCGGGATCAGATAGCACTATTCATTATAAAGGGACTAGGCAACAGGGTGGGGAAGCTCTCACAAATCAGTGGTGATTATGTGTTAATAGTACACAATGATTTCTGATCTACTCTACTATAGATTTTTTAGGCATTCACTGAAATGACATACTTCAGTCATTAAGGTTTTTTTCATTCTCCACGTTTTTAGTATTATTTATTCTCTAATAGTAGAAACCTCTTTCTAACAAAACCTGAGAGACGTAAACGAGCATATTCTGAAAGCTGCCTAAATATTTCAGGTATGCACTATACTGCAAGTTTAAATGAAAATTAGTGAGATGATACTTTAAAAATCAGAATTAATAATTTGAAATGTGTCAGAAATGATAAACAAGTTTAACTGCATCATGAATAAACCTGCTGTGTCCCACTGCTTTTCCTGCACTCAAGAGTCTTGTCCGAAATGATGTGATAAACACCCATCTGAGATATTTAAACCAGAGCAGAAGCTGTGAATATGCTGCTTCGAAGACCTCCACCTGATAACCAGACCCAGCTATTTTTAAAGACCAACTAAAGACTGCTAATCTGCTGGCAAGCAGTGGAAAACCATGCCACGGTGGAGTCAGTAACTACAGTAGCACTGTTGACTGAGCAGACAAAACTGCAGCAAAACTGTGGATGGGAGGCCTAAGAAGTAAGGGACAGAGACATGGCCCCAAGGAGGGGGGCAGACCTGGGCTTCCATGGGGCAGCTTGGCAGATCTGCCTGCTCAGGCACCAGTGCCACTGTGGTTCCTCACCCCACCAGCTGCCTAGTGCTGCCTCTTCCCTAACTCACAGCTCTATAGTTGTGAAAAATGAATAGTCCTAAAGATTAAAATTGCATAAAATAAATTCAGCACTTAAAATACTCCAGTATCTCTAGTCAGAAAAACAATGTATCGCTAGTTTGAGAGCTGAAAAATGGGATCTTCAAGTAGTAATTTACTTAATAGTAAGAAGAAACCTAACTATAGCAACATTTTAACTACACAGACACAGATATGTCTTTCACTGTACAGTTACAGTTTAGGTGACAGCTTCTTTTGGAGGATCTCAGTGTTAAGACTGCTCAGGATAAAGGAGGGGTTAGAGCCTTGCAGTTTTAAACAAGTGTTGGAAGATATTTAGCTACTCTACAGTTCAATAATGATGATGATACTTCGCTAGTTAAGGGGATACTGAAGAGGTAACTTCACCAAAAAACATTACATTGGGTTTGTAAACTTTTTTTTTTTTTAATTCCAAGTATAAAAAAATATGGAAAGTAGACTAGGGGAAAAGCAAAAACTCCACGTTCATTACCAGTAGTCACTAAAGCCATCTATTTTCAACTATATTTCATAAGAAGTCTTAGACAGATTTTTTTTTTTTCCCAGAGATTTCTTTGCTTTAAAATATATTCTGAAATTATGACAAGTTTAATGTATTACTTCATATTGCATGACTTCAACAACAGACCTTGACTAAAAAGAATTACTTCCTTATGCATATTCTGCATTAAAATTAATCTATTCAAAACACACACCCCCTCTTGCTAGCATGGGTTTTTTTTCCAAACACTTGGGGAGTCATATTAATATTAGTGTGACAAGTGTTAAATTGTATTTAAAAATATATAAGATAAATTTCAGTATGTAAAGTACTTGATGATGTGGTGTATTTTAAGAAGCAATTTCCTTAACAGCAAGAAACCTTACTATAGCCACATGACAATAAGACACAGCAGCCTGAAATACACACTCTGTACTTCACAATTGTTCCAATTTTTATAACACCTGTAGTATTTTGCAGACTGTTGTTTGCCATGCCATTTCTATCCATTGCCACTGCGTATACAAATAACAAGAGTTGAAAGTCTATTTCCTGTACATATAAAATGGGCGCTGCTCCGTGCCTACTTAACTAGGGATTTTATTTACCATCAGGTTACGCTAACTAAACTACACTACCCCTAACTAAAGACTGTATTTCTTTTACAGTTTTAACTCAACCCTTCCTCTTCACCTTTCCCTTCAGCCATTCTCCCACCGCGCTGCTGCCCAGGAACCATCTATTGTCCGGATCTGTGTGACCAACTTTTCCATCTCCCAGAAAGAAGGAAAGCACAAGAGGAGCAGAGAAAGATGTCTGCTAAAAACAACAGTAGTCACCACTTTTGCACAAGCCGTTACTTTGCCTGCATGCCCAGATCTCCACACTGCAGGAGTGGAGATGCAGAGTTTCCACTGCACTTGTAGGCGGCTTCTTCCAAGTACTGAAACCACAGGACATGGGATCAACGCCCACTGGTTGTGGCCAGTTTAACTTGCTTCCTTCAGTCTCCCTAACAACCTTTCACAGCTACTCCAGTGTTCCTCCAGCACACACCAAACAGCAGCCATCTGCCCATGGGCACAGGTCTTATCTCATGGGAACAGTAGGAGGCAGAGCCATGCACAGGAGTGGTGGGATTTCCTCCTGACCTCAGTCCTCTCCCGCTCTCACTGAGACTGTGACCACCCTGAACAAAGGTTCAAATGTGGCCTGGCAACCTCACTCTTGTTTTGATGAAACAGGTTTAAAAAAAGCCAAACAAACCCACCAAAACCCTCATGTAAGCATTGCAACCAAGTTGCAAAAGTACTGAAAACTGAAACCTGACATTTTGTTAAATAAATGCCATTTTATTTATAAATTCCTATGATATGGAGTTGCTCAGCATGGTAAATAATACAAACCCTATGACAACACGAGGCAAAATTGCTTTGTTCTGCATTTCTACATTCTGTGAAATCACTAACCTGTGATCACTACCACTAGCTAAATAGTAAATCACAGAAATTATGCAAAATCTATGGATTCAGAAAGATTTCCCATTTGTAGCGGAGTCACTGCATTACTGTACAATGCCATTTACAGAATGTTCACATGGCTTGAGACAAGCAGTACTTACTGAAATGTGATTAGACATAAACAAGCAGAGGTGAGAAGAAAAGGAATTAAGAGGTATTAAAGTACAGATTCTTTTGCTAGCCTCTCTAGAGAACCATCTGCCTACATCACCAATGAGTATGAAGTTTTTGTGATCATCTAGAGCAAACCATGTGGTAGTATAGAAATAAATATGATTCACGCATGATAATGTGCATTTATTGCAGTTTTCTGCATTTGGGGCTTTGTTATCAATCAGGATTTTGCCTTCCAGACACCATCTGAGCAAAGCAACACGATCTTTCTCAATTTTTCTTGTGCACCAACCTGACCTTTTAATGGAATTTAATATACAAATTAATGTCATGTGGACAATGTGCTTTCCTTCCCTTGTCAATACCCTGGGTCATCCAGCAGATCTGAGAGTTTATTGCATTGGACCTGACCCAAAAACATATCTGATATTCTTAAGTAAGTTTCTAAATGCTGAGTAAATCCAGGTTACTAAAAGAAAATAAAAAGTATCCATGTGTATCTACGTAAGACTGCAATCTCATCTATGCGAAGGTCTTTTAAAACACTGTATTGCACTTGTTTATATATGCATGTAAGTAATATGTACACACTGACAGGAACTGTCATTGAATAACATGCAGTCATAATGGATCATCAGAGTGTGACATGAGAAAAAAAGACTTACTAAAATTTAATAGCCATAAGATTATTCTTTTTTTTTTAGTTCTTTATGGAAAGCAGCAGTTTTCAGGCACACGTATGTTTAATACAATATATTTGGATGTTTATCTTCTTTTTATGAGAGACTGTTTAATCCATTTCCTTCATCACTCTAAATTACTTGGAAAAAAAAAATTGATGATCAAGACTCACAACAGCATAATAAAGAAAAATGTATACAGTACTGTCACATAAGAAGTAAAATCCTCTTTACTTAGGATCAACTCTATCCCAAATTAACAAAACAAAACAACATAAAAAATGGAATCTGGAAGATAAAAGCATAATCTTTTGCTTGCTTGTATTACCAACAGAAAGAAAAAAAAAACACCTTGCCACACAGTTTTATCTTTTCTTGTTTTGAAGGGGCAGAACTGCAAATGTGGTCAAGGGGAATGACTCTATTGAGCCCTCAGATATTTGAACATGCATCACTATCACTGTCACTAATGACACCTAAAAATTTTTATTTACATACACTCATCTGTATTGAATGAGGCAAAAAATATGAAGACTACATTTGGCTGCAAGACAAAAAAATAAAGGGTCCTGAAAAATAATGATATATTAAAGAAAGGCTGTCTTCATTAATGTGGAGACACTGTCACGGTAAATATGAGAAGGTGATGCAGACTTAGGAAGAAACGTAGGAAAGGAAGAGCTGAAAGAGGAATACAAAGGAGTTGTGAAATAACCAAAACAAGCAGAAAATAGTCAAAGGGCATTCATACTACTGATAAACTATAGAAACCATCTCAAATAGGGATATTACAAGAAGGAAGAAATCTAGAAAGTACTAATGTGGAAAGAGACTGTGCAGATTACAAAATGCAAATTACTTTGCAATGCCACATGAAGACATGAGACAGGTAGATTGTAGTTACTGAGTCATCTCTCTACCTGCCATCTTGAATATGATTCTGGCAAAACAACGATATTTGCAAATCAGTCAAGTGTTACAGAACTCAGAACATGTAAGAAGAGACTCAGGTTTGCCAATTTAAGCAAAGATAATGCCCTGAAAAGTAAGACTTATATAATTTAGCTAAAACGGTACATACAAGAAGCAAATAAGAAAAATGTAATCTAGAATCCAACATCAGTAATACAGTCAAGTTCTAAACTGTTCAAACGAAATCTGCCAGAACAATATAATCCAAGAATTTAAGATATTACACAAAATTGACACTACTGATAAATGTCTTATTTTACAGTAAGCTTATTTTAAGCTATAAAAACAATCTGAAGCTTTGTCATAGTAACAGAAATGTACCTTTCTTTTTCCTAACTGGCACAACAGCACATGCAGCATTGCATGAAAACATGATCTACTTTTTTTTAAGCCTTGTGAATGCATGCATGTGGAGGGACAGGGGGTGAATTTTTTTCCCTGATAGATTGAAAAGGTTTTCCTCCCACTGACACAGATACTGGGCTGCGTGCAATTCTTTTAGAATTTTGGTTGCTCTGAGTAAAGCCTTTAGTATTCCAGTTTGTTGTTTGGGGAGGGGGGGGGGTGTATTATGTGGGTTTTTTTTTTTAAACATATACCTGCCCCAAATCCTCCAAATCAGTGAAGCCTAGCCTAGGCATTTGCTTACATTACATAATGTTTGCTGTTCTCACCCTGCAGTTCAGATGAACTGGGGCAACTCTGCCTCATTCTTGCATGAGGATGATGAGTAACAACTACTGTGGTCAGACAAAGACAGTCTATCAATCCTTCTTAACACTCAAGCACTTTTTTATTTCTGCAGAAAAAACCTAAACTTTTAAAAGACACAAACAGTTCTAACTGGTATCTAAGTTCCTGTGACAGTGACCCAGGAGGCTTAGCTTTTCCACAATAATGAAGCTGGGAGATGCTGTGTCCCTCCTCCCCAGTTTGGATTTCTGAAGTAGTTACTGGTTCCCTTTTGAACAACTGCTCTTTTTGATCTGCCAAAGTCCTCTTGCCTTTCCTGTTCTCAACCCTTTTATCAATGTGTAAATCAGTATCACACATTACCTAAGAGGTAGAAAAATCCTAAGAGATAAATTTTTCTGGGATTGTCCCTCAGAAACACTGAAGTGTTTTCTGAGAACTGGCTAGTATCTTGGTCCATTCTTTTTCTCCTTCCTGTTTTTCTAGACAGCCTATTGCTGAATTAAATTAATCTAATATAAACATAAAAGCTATGTCCCAATAGCAACATATAGCTATGACTCAAGCAACATACAGTCCAAACAATTTTGTCACATAGTAAAATAAAACAAAAATCATTAAACATTAATTAATCTCTTGAAAGCACATCTGTTTTCTAGTTCTCAATAAATTTACAATTTATAAAGTATAATTATTTATATAACTTACATTTTAATTACATATTATTCTTAAAAATCTGAACTTAAACACATTTGAAATCATACAATAACACAATTTTGACATAATTATATTTGTGCATGTTATCTATAAAAATTTATTCATACAGAATTTATAAATCATATTTTTTCATATGAATATACAAAGTTTAAACATACATTTTCTGCAACTCCTACTGAGTAAGCTACATCAAATGTATTTCTACCTCTTTATCTCTTACTTTTGTAAAACTCTATAAACTTAGCACCTTGCTTGTAAACAGATTTATAACCTTCAGACCATATGGATTTCTTTCAAATATTAGTTAATTTAAGGTAAGCAATGTTTCCTAATATCTGTATAGCACTGTATATTTGTATACTGGCAAGTGAAACCAAAAGATATTTCACAGCCAGCATATTACAAACTGCAAGCACATGGCAGGAAATTCTGTTACCCGCTTCCCAGACTAGAAGAGAAGCAATCCTCTGACAATCCAGATACTAAGATTCACTTATTTAGCACCACATTTGTGCCTAAAACTTCATAAAAGCTTCAGAAACAGGGAACACTCTCAAACAAGTAAACTGAGGTCTTCTTACGCAGCTTGGAGGAAACATTTTCACCTTCTGTTTTATTTATTCTTTGTAACAGCTCACTAACTGAATTATTACAGTACTAGAAACCTTCAAACAGAAACAGACTTGAGACAAATGGTGAAAAATGACCAAAGGTCAGGATCTATCATGATACACCCCTTCATTACCTGATTAACAAAAATAAAAACGTACATATCATATCCAATGGCCATGTAAAGGTACAAGGTTTTTCATGGCAGGTAGGTAAGTAAAATGAATTAATTCAAACCAAGAAACTCATGCAGTGTCATGCCAAAACGTTCCGTCCTAGAAGTCAGGTAAACTGTCGCATTTCTGAGTGGAAAACAATTCCAATGAAAGGCAAAGGCTTGCATGGCTACCCTAAATTATACTTGCTAACAAGAAATTCTGGATAGCTTCTTCAGTGATTCTCTGGTAGCTCCATCATACAAGTAATTGTTAACTAATATGTACTCTGAAACTATTGTTTATTGCCTAATGTCAAATCAATCACTAAGTACATAAAAAACCTTATGAATGGCTGAAATTATTAACTTCCATTTGGCATCTGGTCTCTTGACTTTAGCAACATCCAAATATGATGATGTTTGAAATTAGCATTGTTTAGTTTCAGTACTCTCAAAAACATTAAAAGTCTTACTGGTAAGTGTTATTTACCATCAGAGAGAAAAATCTTGCCACATTCAGTTTTATATATTTATCTGAGACTCACGTTTTTATTGTACTTCAACGGAGTTACCCTAACACTTCCCGTAGTAAAATTCATTCACATGACTTGCACAGCAAATACCACACCGCACACGAACTATGCAATAATCTTGATGAAATCTACAATCAGCTCAGCCTTTGTACTTAATTGTACACTCTGAGATGGAAAAATCACTACAGGAAATGGAGTAAAGAAAAATAAACTATCAGGGAAACAAGGGTTTCATAAGGTACTTCTGATAAAGGTGCAGGACACATCCAGTCTCTTCTACTTTATATTACATTAAATCTCTCTCATGAACCTTATAATGAATGCCTGAAGAGATCAGAAATATAGCAAGATTGATGTTACAATTTTTGAGACTACTGCTCCAGAAGAATGATAGAAGGATAAAATACATTTAAATAGCTAAATGCCGTGAACTTCTATAACTCAGAGAATCCATCTCTTCAGTTTTCAGATGAACTTCAGGCACAGGGCAAAGTAAATTGCCCTTTAAACTAGTTCAGCAGTCCTCAGATGTAAGTAGTGCGTAGGAATAAAGAACTAAAAGGATGCTTCTGGATCACTGAAGTCCATGACCCTGCTATCAAAGACACTGAACGACTCTCAGCTAAGGACAGCATTCCACTGTAAAACCAATTCATTACTTTAATCCTTATTATCCTGAGCATATTAGCCACTCCACAAACCCAGCGCCCTAATGGCTAAATGATTTATTCCAATTTCCAGTTTAAATTTTATTAATGGCTGGCTGATTTTTTTTGGTGTGTGTATGTGTCAGTAATCCTTTATCTTCTATAGCTTCTCCTTAAATCTGATGTTCGCAACCACGGATTATCTGTAGATGGCAGTCACACCACTCTCAGCCTTCTTCTATGTTGTTGATCTACACTCAAGTCAAACTCTTCTCATTGCTTCTCATCTTTCTCCTGGTGATCTCGCTTGGCACTCTGCAATTGTTCCAGTTTCGGTTTAACTTTTTTGAATGCAGGTGACCAGAACTGTTCATAGTCATCCAGATAAGGTTTCATCCTTAACTTGATACTCTGCGGTCATAACTGAGTCTTTTCTGGATGCATACCTGAATGACCCAGTGACCATCTAATGCTTCTTCTCTTCATTCTGCTTGACCTCGCTCATTTTCTACTGATGAACCATCAGCCTATAGCTGAAATTTCTGCTGTTAGTTCCCAAATGCAGGCACCTCACATTTCCTATTATTAAATTTCATCTAGTTGCTATTACTGCAGTCCTCAAGGTCATGCTTTTCTTCCCCATAACATTCTGATCTTTTGCTGTAGTAGGAATCTTTTAACTCGGTCGCTAGCAAATTTCATTATAGCGGTGACATTCTGTCACCCCACCACTAGTAAAAAGCACTAATAAAGGCAAACATTCCCCAGAGAGCTCCCTGAGAAATTCAGCCAGCAATCTTCCTCCTGCCTGATGCTCTCTGAAATCACACTAGCTGCCATCTCCCCTCACCTGTATGTACAGCTACTTTAATAATGCTCATCTTCTCTAGCAGTGCTTCTAGTCTTCCATTTGACACTTAAACAGATTTTTTTTTAACAAAAATGTTTTCCCTATTTAAAAAAAAAAAATTGCTCTCTTTCCATGAACAGCTATCACAATGCATTGCCATGAGATACCAAAGGTTATCAAAGGCACATTAGCTATGTTAACAGGGTGTTCCAAGGCTCCACACACTATTTTACTACATTAATCTACTATATTACTGATTTTAATGACTGGCAGGTCTCTAATTGCTCAGCTTTTTCCTGTCTTCTATACAGATATAGCCATACCAGATGTAATAAACAAATTTAAATGTCTTGCTATTAAGGCTGTGACTTCATATGTCTATAAAAAGAATTAATATTAAGATAAAAATCATCTATCTTCCCCTTCCTCAAATATAACTGCAAATATGGCTTATACTTGTGGATTGTGGGTTTCTTCCTTTTCTACACTGCACCTACTCCTAAAGCGCAATATGATCTGCTGGGCAGTATCTTCCCCTTTCATACAAGCCTCCTGGTTTTCCTTATGTCCTTTTTCAGGTGATTATTCACCTACAAAGTACTGAACCATGCTCCTACAAGATTTAGTTCCTTGCTCAGGATACTCATTCCTGACAGTCTGATTAATCTTTAACTCCCCACCTGGAGTACTGTGTCCAGCTTTGGGACCCCCAATGTAAGAAAGATATGGACCTGTTGGGGTGAGTCCAGAGGAGGGCCACAAGGATGATCAGGGGGCTGGAGCACCTCCCCTATGAGGACAGGCTGAGAGAGTTGGGGTTGTTCATCCTGGAGAAGAGAAGGCTCGGGGGAGACCTTATAGCAGCCTTCCAGTAAAGGGGGCTACAGGAAAGATGGGGAGGGACTCTTTATCAGGGAGTGTAGTGATAGGACAAGGAGTAATGGTTTTAAACTGAAATAGGGCAAATTTACATTAGATATAAAGAAGAAATTCTTTACTGTGAGGGTAGCAAGACACTGGAACAGGTGGCCCAGAAAGGCTGTGGATTCCCCCTCCCTGGCAGTGTTCAAGGCCAGGTTGGACGGGGCTTTGAGCAACCTGATCCAGTGGAAGGTGTCCCTGCCCATGGCAGGGGGGTTGGAACTAGGTGATCTTTAAGGTCCCTTCCAACTCAAACCATTATATGATTGAAAACATGACAAGTCTCCCCTGCATTCCAGAACCTGAGACAGTGGGACAGCTGACAGCAACTCATCCTTACTTTCCTGTGCTGCAGGGACTTCACCGACACCCACCCTGCTCTTCTTCTCAAATGTCTAACTCATTATTTTTTTTACAGTGCTTAACCACACGACACATTATTAATAATTTATGGCAGGGCTCACTTTAGATAAGGCAGGTCCCAATGCGCTGCAAGGTGCGGAAATCAGACCCAATATAATTCTGTACAAAGAAAATTATTCCCTTTCCACAGAGCCATCAGCTTGCCCCACTGTCTAATACAGGAGCTAATTATCACAACCAAAGAAACTCTGTGCAGGCCTTCATCCCTCAGCACGCAGTAGACTGATATCCTCAGGTGCCAAGAGAGTATCAAAAAATTGAGAATTATAAATACAAGTACAGAAAATTTTGCCCACGCTTTGTAAACCAGGGCTGCTCCAAGGCCCGAACTGAACCATTCCACACCAACACATTAAAACAAAACAAAATAAGTGCTTTAGATTCAGCTCAAAAAGTAGTATTTAGGCTAAAATAGCCAAACATATATTCTAAGCACATCACTTCGTGGATATTGTTTTTTGGAAACCAGAAGTGTCAAATCCTGCTTGAAGTAATTTCTGTGCTGTAACTGAATACAGACAAGGAGGAACACATCTGGTGCCTGGGCTGTGCAAACATATTTATAATTAAGTAGAACTGAATACCAAAATCCAGCAATGATAGAATTCATTAGTCTAGCATAATGCTGTATAATTACTCTCTTTTTTTAAAATCATCCACTGTATGCTTTAAGAGCTCTTTTTACCCACTGATATCAATGTGCTATGACATATTTATATACACCCTGTATAAAAGGCTGAGGAAGTATTAGACATGTCAGACGATGATATGGAAAGGCGACTTTTGTACAATAACTACACTGTCAGTGAAACAAGAGGAGACCAATTTAAATTCATTCCCTGGCATGTAACTCTACAGATAGGTACTGGATTTACATTTTGTAAGGGAAGGTGCTCCTTTCTATAGTAGGGAAAAGCCCTAAGATGACAAAATCAATACATCACCTTTTTCCACCAGTACTACTTCCTCAGCTTGCTGGCCTTGCATTACTGACCCTCCACCAAACACACAATCACAGGGACCTTTCTAAGCATTGCCCTTAGGTCTTTCTGCACTGAAATCATCTTCACACATTATTGCTTACACTTTAGATCTGAAAAGAACGGCCAATCGGCAACTGCCCTTTCTGAGCCTGTGCATGACTTCTTTTGCTCTCCTTATTTCCTACCAACACTGGCCAGGCATCCCGCAACTCCTACCAGACAGCTCAGCCTCCCTCCTGGGCTGTAACACAGTGCAGTGTGTGTAGGTCCTATCAAAGCATCCTAGACCACCAGGGAAAACCAGGGGCTCCACAGCCACGTTTGGCACTGACAGAAACTTGGGCTGACGCCAATGAGAGAGGGTTGCCACACTTCCTTAAAAAAGTTTGTCAGGTTCCAAAAACATTTGCCATCACTGTCCTAATTTTTTTTTCAAATAAAGCCATCTGCTGCCTCACTCACGGCACTCTCCATCTCCCTCTCAGTGCACTTGCTCCTCTTCATTGTTCATACAGAGGAATAAAGGAGCTTGGACTAACTTAAGAGGTAAGTTAGTTAGCAAGGTTGATAGTACAAACATCCTGGCTGCTCTCGCAGATGGGTTTGTGATTATGACCACGCAGCCCAGTGACAATAACAGCCTTCGGATCAGGCTCAGCAGGCAATTACGGAGCCAGCACAAGGCTTGCAGATCGACCCAAGGGACGGAGAAACCACCAACAGCTGCACTGCCTTCCCCCTTCAAACAGTGGCCAGATACCTACCTGATAATAGCTGTCTCTCCAAAGCTGTAGCTACAGCCAAACAACAGACAAGGAAATGCAGACAGATAAAAGCAGTCTGCAGGGACAGCAAAAAGATAGCTGAAACCAATTATGATTTGCACTTATTTCACATCAGCCCACAGGTTTCTAACAAAAAAAAAAAAAGAGGCCCTGACCAGCCACTTCATTTCCAGCCCTCTACCATTTGTGAAAGTTATTTGAGCTATGTGCCTGCAGGCTCAGGAGGAACTGCTCTACATTAAATATATATTGAGTTCATAACCAAAATAGTATCTCTGAAGTGGTATTTTTATTGTAAACAAAAGCTGCAAAAGTTCACACCTAAGGTTCCTTCAGACAACAGAGAAAAACTGCATTTAGCAGTTGCAAACAGCCAAGAGGAACATTAAAATCATTAAACCAAAATTTAAAGGATGCCGGGTTGTCTTTTAAAAGGAGAAGGCTTGTGCACAAACAAGAAAATAACATGTTCTTTCTATAAACTATGGTATGCAGAAAATTTATCTTTCAGTAGTTACTAGTGCAGTTAAGAAATGCCATATTCTTGACAAGCTTAGGATTCAGAAGACATGGAAGATACAATAAAAAGAGTATTTTAAAACTCTGCTGGACCAGAACAAAAGTTAGGCTGTTATTCAATGAAAATTAAAATAAAGGACTTGTTTAGTAAATAAGTGTGCATGAACAGGCTCTTCTTTTTATTTTCATAATTTTCTAATTAGCTATGTTAACAAAGATCTATTTGAAACAGAACTAATTTCAATTTTACATGGTTTCATTTGTTTCATAAAAAGCAGAAAAGACCTACAAAAACACCCTAATAAACCACGCAAAATAGTTTTGAAATTCAAAAAACGCAAAATCTCAAAAAAGAAACTGCCAGTGATGACTGAGGAACCATTTTTCAGATTCGCTTTCACATTTCTTAAGAGAGAACACTGATTATTGACCTCCATATTCTTGATGCAGAGCAATCAAAACATGAGCGTCACAGGAATACATGGCCGTATCTTACTGTTCACGGTTCTTTACAAATGTTCAAAAACATCAAACCTGCAATTAGCCTACTGTGTAAGATGTCCAATTCCCAGGATGATTCTCATATTTCCTTAGTGTCCCGGGTTTGAGCGAGCGGCTGCATGGTGCTCAGTTGCCCTCTGAGCTCAAACCATGACACTCAGTCCACTCTTAACTGACACTAGGCAGAAGTATACCTACAAAAGTGATCACCAAAACAGTGCTGCTATTCGAAGGGGAAAAAGAATGGTTATGGGGAAGTGAAGAGTCCCACTTCAGGGAGCCACATGACCTCTGACTCCCAGCAGTGGCCAGGGGCCACCCTGGTACCGGCCCTCTCCTACCAGTTGCTGAAGCCACCTGTGTGGTGGAGTTAATGCACGTATCTACAGCCCGGCCGAGACTTTCTGGACAAGCCCTGCCCACGGAGCCTGGGCAGCTGCCCAGAACCGGCTGCTGCTGGCAGAGCAATCAGTGCAGCTCCCCCCCAAATATCCTCTTCTCCAAGCAACACTCACACACAAAGCAAGGAACAGACTGAAACATCAGAGGACTTGTGTCCTGGCAACCTGCGGGAAGACAATGCCTTTTCCCAGAGCTCTGCAGCCCTTCCTGCCTCACGTGGCCAGGCGCGTCCCTCAGATGCTGTGGGAATGCTACATTTTCCCTAAGTGGAAAGCAAGGCAGGACAAACCATCTTCACAGGCCAAATACAACCCCACGACAAGACATCAGAATCACTCTTAGATCTCTTTTATGCCACACGCTTTTGAAAATCATTATCGTATCTTTCAGATAACAAAATTAAACTCAGTAGAATTTGCAATGAGCAAATAATATGGCTAATTAAATATCTGCATCTAAGCTTGAATGCCTTAAACCTTCTACCACACCATCCTGCAATGGGCAATGAAAATAAATAAATCAAAAAAGTAAAACCATGTGAATTATCTGGACTTGATATCACAAAGATACAGGACTCCCCTGGTGAAATCTGTAACTAGAGAAAAATATTACATGTTCTGATTTGCTTTTTATTAGATGCAAGTGTGGCCTGGTTTGCTAGTTTCAAATACATTAAAAAAAAAAAAAAAAAAAGGCAGGAAGGCAGTTTCATAGCTAATTAATCCCTGAACCTCCCAAGAAAATGAGAATATAAAAGTCACCCACAAAAAGTAAGGGCTCCAAAACTAATATTACCAACATACACCAGTAATTTAAACAATTTAAATTAAAGATTTTAAAGCTATTACTTGCATACTTAAAGTTCAGTATTTGCATAAGTCTTTGCAAGATCTGAATAACTCAGGGAATTTGTTTCAAGTTTATCTTAAAGACCTAGAAGGCACCCCAGATACAGCACTACCATTTAAAGGTTACAACAAACTGATGGAATCAGCATGAAATTTTCAGAAGACGTATTGATATATTTTAAAACTTTTTTTCTGTCCTTTGAAGGGTTTTACAATTATTATATCAGGAGTATTCTCATGTAGAGAGGCTTGGGAAAAGAATATGGCAGAACACAGAAGAATCTATCAGGTGCAGCGGTTGGATATTGCACATCATTTATTCATATTTCAAAAGTGCTGCTATTAAAATGCAATTATATTTTTGCTTTGTCTTCATTACAAAATTTTAAAAATGTGAAGGGTACTTCATTGTTTCTCTACACATTTATTTCCCTAGAAATGCCAGGAAACTCCCAGTCCTTTTTTTTTCACACATTGCTAGAGAACATCTTGAAGACCACAGAAAGTCTACACTGAGAGCCCGAACATTTTAAGCTGAAGACAGCATCAGCAGTCTTGAACAAAACTGCTATTTCTGTCATGTTAACTGGTCACTAGAATAAAATATTCACTATACAAAGAAGTTGGTGACTGGAATCAAATGGCTATTATGCAAATGAGGTTAAGAATATAAAAGCAGAATCCTTCAAATATTTTCATATCCTATGTATGCACATCTCTTTGGTATTTATAAAATAGATGCAGGGAGTCTCAGCCTGCAAACACTTAGTCAGAAAGGCATTTTATGAGATGTCTCACAAAAATTAATGTGAATACTTTTGCATAGAATGGTTCTTGGAAATGTAGCCAATAATAACTAATAATAATGACAGTCTTACCTGGTCCCAGGGACAGATGATTCCTCCAAAACACATAAAGAGATATCCCATGGCAACAAGACATACCCAAACCACCAGAGAAAATATACGAAGCAGCTTCTTAAATACAGGTTCTACGCAGACAAGGATAAATATAGCGAAAAAAATTGCTAGGGCCGTTGGAACAGTTATTAAAAATGCCACGTGGTCTTCAATTTCCTGGAAACAGAGGAAAATGAAAAGGAAGTTAAAAACTAATGTACTTAAAGGTCAGACAGCAATAACATACTCTAAACTGACTGCACACAGAGGTCTCAGAAAAACATGACTGAATATCAAAAGTGAGTTGAACCAAAACAGGATTTCTTTCACTGTAAGAAGCTGTTATGTGGAGTATTAACTTCATAAACAACTATTTGCTAACACTACTGCATGGTACTTCTTTTACTAAATTGAGTAATATATTAATTGAAGCAGATTGAGAAAACTGTAAATCACACTACAGTAATGCACAAGGCCCATAGGACCAAGCAAATTAAAAGACAAACCCAAGCTGCAGAAGCAGAATAGCCTTTCTGCTCCAGAACTCAAAAGATTTCTGTGATTCATGTGGTTTGCAGATGAAATTCAAGCACACGTACTGAAGACTCAGCTGTCAAAATGCCTGCCAAATCAACTATGTGTCCATAACTCTGTAAAAGCCTTTTTGACTGTGATATTTGCCAGGTACTATATATTTTGCTCCTGTTTGAAGTATTTACCTAGAAAGACAGGCTCTAGATTACATATATACATTTTCTCCTAGAAACTGCTTACTTCAAAATGTGCAAACACCCTGACCAAGAACTAGAGTATAACTTGAAGTGAGATTCAGAATAAACAATATTTAAATTTATTTACAGAACTTCCATAGAAGTTACTACACTAATATCTTTAAATCACCTACCGATGGATGCATTGAAAAAGAATAAATATTTAATTTTATTTTCCTGTATGTGTTCAAAAGCATCTCTGGTTGAAGTACAATGATACTCTATCAAAGTCTGGGCAAAGGATCTTTACTTATTTCCCCAGTTGTTACAAATTCTAACAGTCTCATTTGTAACAAACAGGCCCCAAATACTGCTGTTGCAACAATATAAAATCCTCCACTAGCCACACACTTCATGCAGAAAAGCCTAGTATTTATTTTCATGCTGGTGAAATCTCGGGAACAATCTGAAAGTGCCTATTTGATGATTTGTAAGATTCCTAAGCAAAAAGTAGTAACATTTCTTCTTCCCTTGCTTTGTAGTTGCTTTCTTAGTGCCCTGATAAATATTTATTGATGGTTTTTCAACTTACATACCTAACATTTTACTTAAAAGCTTTTCATTGTGACTTCTCCTTTCTCATAAGACTTACTACAGTTAGAGCAAAACTGAAAATTTACAAGTAAATTTGTAAATTTGCAAAAATTTACAAATGTCAGCATTTTTGGGGGGTTGGTTTTTTTCTCCAGATCCAGTGAGTTTTGCGCCCCAACCTCTACAGAGATAATTGCCATAAGATTCTTTCCCCCTCCTCTCTTCAAACTTCTTGGTTTTCCTTGCGGCCCTGCCTACAGACGCACTGCACCTCCCAGCTCCCACCCGCTGCTCAGGCAGGCCTGCCCGCTGCCCCCTGCCCCGAATCCAATACCACCGCCCCTGCGGCTACCCCGGCACCGGCAGCCCCATGCCAGGAGCCGCTCGTACACGCAAACCTGCTACTGAACATCAAGCAATAACCGCCGCATTTCAGCAGGAGAGGCAAGGCGAGGTGAAGCTGACACCACTGTATAGCCTCTAGCCCAGGAGCAGCCACCGCCCTGGCAGGTTCAAACCAAGGGAAACACCAAGATATCATTCACGTACCCAACCGCCCAACAAAAGGCAGCTCATCTTTCAACTCTTCTTATTCTTTCTTCTCTTTTAAATTTACAAAGTCACACATTTAAGCAATTGTATGTATTACTGCAGCACTGATAATCAGGATGTAAACAAAAGAGTCGAGAAACTGTAAGCAGTGGTGCTAACTTTGAAATGCAAACACTAATCTTCCAGATACTAAATACACACATTAAGGCTTTCCAGCACTTGGGTGGTCGTACTAAAAAATTTATGGGCTTAGAGTTAGGCAGAGAGATAAGTGTACATGAGTACAGAGCAGTATGAAGTAAGATATATGCAACCTTGCACAGTAAGAGACAAAATATAAAACCTAACTAGTCATAGTATGAGCTACTGATTTATGTCTCTGAATTCTGTGATTTTTGATCATTCCCACCTCTGAAATTTGTTTCAGTGAACTGATTTAGTACTGTCACAACCAATGTCAGCTCAGATAACACTAAACACATTTAACTTCAACCTTTGACTTCTGCACTTCCAGGTGGGATTGCAAAACTCTCATTACAAGGTCAGAGAAATCAGTCCCTTCACTGATTACAGGACATTATGTTCCTTGCACCCTCTGTCATGCAGTCAAGGTCACAGCACCAAAGGAACCCACAAGCTCCTGGAAGAAGCCGAGACTCAGGGAAAAAACACAGATCTAAATGATGGCAAATTGGTATTTCAGTGATAACAATCATGTTACAAATATACTAGTGAGAATATCCATACGCACTTCAACAGCATGCTTGTCCATTTCATTAAAAAAAATAAAACTATTGTGCTTTCTAGGACAATCTTGCCTCATGACAAATGAAAAATATTTAGATTTCAGTTTAGAGCATATATATGGTCACATAGCTACATATTTCTATATGTATTCTATCATTACATAAATCCATCAAAATGTTCCATATTAACATCTAGCCAGTCAATTTCCCTTTTTAAGCATACACTGATCTCTAAATCTAAAATTTTATTTTTGCTTTCCCCTCTTCTCTGGATGACTGTTGCACAATTTTACATTTTGTTTTGGTATAAACATATGAAGGAAAAAAAAAACGACCACAGTGTATCAGCTCCTCATCACAGGTACCTGAATACAACCTCCCTAACTACAGTAGGACATCACCTTTCCAAGCTGACTACAGAACAACCTGCTTCTGATGTCACACTGTAAGCTGTGTGAATTGTGAAGTAAAATTGAAATTTCAAGACAGAATAGTATACACATTAGGCAATTAAAAAATACATGAGAAAACAATCATTATTAAAATTTGAATCCTTTCGAGAAAGCCTTAACATGTACAGGGGGATTTTTTCATCATCCTGCCTGTAAAATGCACATTAATGTCAGGTCAACAAAGGTAGGCCTTATGAGACAGGGGGGTGGTTTTGGAAACTACTTTTAACAATATTTTCCTATTACTTCAGAGGAAACAAATGTTTGTAAAATGGTAACTTTGAAAGCAGGATGTTTAAAGCTTGTAGCTTCATGATCAATATAGGCAATTAACAGTGTGTTCAGCAGGCTAAAAGATGATGGATGCAGACAAATCCTGAAGGCTAACTGTTCTGCTTCCTTAACCATTTCTCAAGGAGGTGAGGAAAAAAAAACCCAAAACACCTTCCTTCTTTTTTTGTTGCTAGTCTCGGAAATTAAAATACACCAGAGGTAATGGAATTAAAATATCAGCACGACACTTTCAAACATAATGGCTAAGCCTGTAATACATGGATCTTGCCTGACAGCTCTGTCTTCCTGAGTGTTTTCTATCTTGCTGTCTTTTAATTACTGAAGAAATTAAAAAGTCTACTGTTAGAAATTTTTCCAACCCCCATAAATTCTTCAGAAGTGTGTGATAATCTTATCACCACTAAAATCTGAAGAATCCCTTTCACTCATCTTTCCAAAGACCACAACTTTCTCTCATTCTATATCCTGTTCTTTCCTCTTCCAGATAATGCCTCGCCCTCGGTTTAATTTTAATCAGTAAAGCTGCTGTAGAGCACTTCACTGTTTTATATAAAACCATACAGCTTGACGAAGTACTCTATAAAAATGAGCAAACAAGCATTTAAAATACCAGTTTCAGCATAAAATCTTTTACTATGGTCCCTCATTCTTTTGGTACTTTTTCCTCTATTCATCTACTGGAATTTCACAGCAGTCTGTATACAGAGGACTCCTGCTGAGATCTGAAATACCACACGCTTTGAATTAACTCAAACCATTTATGGTGTTAAATTCCTCCTAAAATCACTTTTTGCTGAGATCAATGAAACACTTTCTAAATGTAAATATAAAAACAAGTGAGTAATGTTCTTCAGACATGAAAATTATGTATGATTTCATACATCTATTTTCAAAAATGTATTAAAAAAACTGTTACAGGGCTAGAGGATTCCTAACTTTCTGACCTCTCTCTCAAAACAGGACAACATCTTCCTTTAACCTAAATGACTAAAAGAGTCAGTTGCAAAAACTGCCCATTTTTCTGGGAAAGTCTTTTCCAGGACTTGAGAAGATTAGAATGGTTTTCAGAAGACATATAATCATCTTAAGTGGACAGCATTTCAATTCTCTAACATCTCAAGAAGTAGTTCTCTACAAAGCCAAAAGCTACAAAAGTCTTCTGGCTACTTGTGACTCTTACCCCATGGTTTTATATTTTAGTGAATCTGCTTACAGCTGACTGCACTGTGCGCCATCTGGTAGACAGCTGCAAAAATCTCCATTTTATTAGGAGGTGTCGTGCCCTGCTCCTGGCCAAGTAGCTGTACAGCTTCATCTAGGACTTCATCATTTAGCACAACAACGGAAAAGTTTTGGCCAACCATCTCAGATTTGTTTTCCATCAATTCCTTCATCATTAATCCATCTTCACTTCAGAAATGGCACAGTGTCTTTAAGGCCAGATGCTGTTTCCAAGCCCACATGGTATTTTCTGGATCCACAACTTAGAAACACTCCTCTGCCTTTCATGCCCACCATTTATCTTTCATAACACAAAGCTTTGCTTGTTTTTCTTGCTTAGCTGCCTGGTTAGAAGCTTTCTCATGTGCCTTTTTCTTTTTTTTTTTAAGCTTTTATTGAACTTTGTGAAACATATTCAAGGACACTAGCAAAAAATTAATTGAACTGTACCTTTTAATCAAACTGTCCTGAAGTTTGTGTCCACAAAGTTTTTGATTTTCACTAAGGCCTTATACAACTGCATGCCTGAGATTTCTTCCCTCTGATTCAGCATTCCCTGTGTGGCTTGACAGATCAATGATAACAGCATCAGGTTCAAATCCAGTTGTTTCATGATGTCTGTTGTGTTGAGAAATCCAGTTCTCTCTGTTAATGAGTCTTATGTGCAGTTTACACTTGCAGTTAGCACACGGTGATGGATGATATTTGACTCCTCGTTAGTCCACCATCAGTCCAGCAATTTCCGTATCGTATGTATCAGGTAATTCTGATGGCATTACAACTGCCAAGCTGCTGCATGATGTCATACATAACCATCAAGAAGCAGTTCTGCATCCATTAAATTCTGTATTATTTTGTATTTGTTAGTCTATTGTGACACTATTAAAGCAGTAAGACTTCATTCATATCCTTCAGATGACTTTCTGGTCATCTGGAGCCTCTCCTCAAACTTGATAGTCATGAACAAGGTACGCTATAAAATCTCCCCTGTATGAGAAGTGTGGCACTTTACAACAGTGCAGTAATTCTGCTGAAATCAACAGGAACCACTTTTTGACTTTACAGGGTCTGTCCTGGTTCGCACACAGGACTAATAATGATGATACAGTAAGCATCCATGCAGGTATCGTGAACACCCTTCTGACCACCTATGTGCTTGACTACAGTGTCAAGCACTTTTTGCCAGTGGATTCTTTCTAGGGAGTCCAACTACATACAGATGTTGTTCATCTTTACACTTAGTCAGTAGAAAACAATTGCATCCAGATTTTTTCAAGTTTGCCTGAGAGCTATGAGTGAACCTCGCCTGCCTCAGAGTTGTAGTAATGACTATCAGGAATACCAGAGATCAGAGACTTCTCTGCTTGATGTAAAAACATTAGACCTCACAGAGGTGCTTGGAGGTGCTGAGTACAAGTCAAAGGCCATGGCTGCTATAAGTGCAAATAACAGTAATGTAAGAAAGGTTAAAAGAAAAGTCCTGGAGGCAAAATATTGGCTGCTAGTGAGGAAGCAGACAACTATGGTAGCATATCCAGAAATGCTCCCAAAATTAGACAGGCTGACAAGCAAAAGTTCAATAGCAGCTAAAAAAATGTATTAAAGAGAGAATTCAAAGAAACGGAAAATTTTGGAATAGGGAGGGAGCCTCTAGAAGGTAGCTGAGCTTAATCTAAACCAGAAGCGAACAAGCGAGTTTGCTGGTACTTCAAAGGTCATAGGAAAACATTCAGACTGAAGAGGTTATAGAAACATAGTATGTGGTTTAAGAGAAGCAGTAATGTCACGGAGACCTGTAATTCTCAACTAAAGAAAAGGATATAAGTTGATTAAACTCAAGTAAGAAGGAAATGGCAAAGAAAAGCCAGAACAGACAGACTCTCTTTTTTAAAATTTTGCAGAGAAATAAAACACCCACGTGAAAGTATACACTCTTCTATATAAAAACTAAAAGCCTAAGAAGCTAGATGGAAGAACTAAAATGCCTGTTGTTCAAACATTATTTACACAATAGTCTTACTGAAAACTTGGTGGAAAAAAGACCATCAGCAGAATACTGAACAAGCAAAAAAGACTGAAAGCCATACACTTCAGCAGGAGTTGAAGAAAGGCTTGTATAAACAATCCAGGAGAATCAACAAATAGCATAGAGTCCCTATGAACCAGAAAACTAGACTGAACAGCAAAGGCTTATCAAAATAAATGACTAGAAGACTCGTCATCCAACCAGGACAGAAACTATTTGAGATTCTATGAAACACAGAGATAAGAAAGGCTGTCAAAAAAGAAAACACAACTGGTCAGGGGATACTTCAGTGACTCCCAGCTAGACTGGCTAAGGATCGCAACAGCAGAGAGAAGCTGAGACCACTGTCTATATCTCATGCACAAGCTGCAAAACCAAACAGACAAACAAATGAACACCCATACAGAGGAAAAGAAAACACTCAATCTGATTTCAAGAAGCAGAAAGAACTTGATTCATAAAACATTACTGTTGAGGAGCTATTTTATAACAATGACAAAGCTTGTTAAGCAAACAAATGAAAAACAAACCCCAAACACTAAAATTGAAAGGCGGAGCTAGAAGCTTACAGATTAAAATCTTTGTAAGTGGCCTGAAGACACTATAAAACTCAGAGGTACAGGCTAATCAGTTCCCAAAAACAGGTTGAGAAGGACCAAAACACAACCAGAATGTCTGAACAGCCAAGCAGTGAAGATTCTAAAAACTGTCTTTCAAAAAAAAAAATTAAAGGGGATAATAAAAAGGATCATAAAATTTATTAGGATTAATATAAAGAGTCAACAATGCAGTCCAAGAAAAGAGCTTGAGAAATAATTTTAAGTGAATAAAAATAAGTAGTATGTTCTTTCTGAAACTTAATCAGTAGTTGGCAGCCTGCTAAAGGACTTCTAAGCAAACAGATGATTCAGGTATTAAAAAGAACAGACTGTAGCAGAAAGCGTTTGGGGTTTTTTTGTATCTGTGTTCAGCATGGGGTAATTCTCATTACAGAAGATCTATATAGGGTGAACACATCATTAGTTCTGTCTCAAATTGAAGTATCAGTATAAGGCATTACAGACAAAAGCAAGAACATGAAATGTAAAAAGACTCACCACAAGCAAATAGGGTTCACCAGATAGGCCAATGGGACTCAGAGGAGGAAATGCTTAACACGTAACCTCCACCCAAAAGTGCTCCAGTATCTAAAACCAGGAATGTGATGTGATACCAGTCTCAGTAGGTCTGGTACCTATCCTGGAAATATTTGTTTGAAACAAAGGTCCCAAAGTGCCCACAAAAATCCTCATGAATCCTAAAATGTATGACATTCAGTATAACCACAAACAATTTGGGAAAAGGGATGAACAGCAATCTGACAAAGATGAGGGACAACTATGAAGAACTACAGAAGGATCTTATAATAGTCACTACTGAACAAGAAAATGGCGGATGAATTTCAGTGGAGATGTGAAGTGATTCAGCTCAGACAAAACAACCTGAATTCTATATATCTGACAACAGGCTCTAGGTTGACTACTAACAATTAGAAATTGAGATATTTGGTGTTTATCGTAGGTAGACCCCATGAAAATGTCACTTTAGTGCTCACTAGCAGTCAAAAAACAACCCAAAATGCAGAACACAGAAAAAGAATAAACGAGAGAACAACCATGATGCCACCTCAATGCATGATGAACACTGTAAACAATTCTGGTCCTACCACCACCACCACTTCCAAATAAAAGAACTAGAAAAGATAGATTTCCAAGAACGGTCAAAGTTGCAACCCCGTGGCTAGACACTGATGGAGTAACATTTGGTTTTAAGGTTTCTCTTCTCTGCATGGAGTGAGCAGAACTGTCCTTTGACACAGCTCTTGATTTTTAAAGGTAGCATCCATCTCAGACCAAGAGGGAACAACCACCACTTGAGCTGCCTGCATGCAAATGTGTAGCCAGGGAACCCCATGAGCCTGTGACCATTCCTACTGCATCACATGCCATGGGACAAAGGGAGAGACACCTATCCCTGCCAAAAACATAATTAGCAGAATCAGAATGTGTGTGCTTGCGTATTTTATATCCATAAATATGCCCTGTGCACACCCCATGCACCCAACCTGAACGGCAAGCAGCTTTTCCTGTTTCTTTATACATCCTCATTTGCCATATCAGCAGTTTTCTCTCTCCTGAGTTATTTTCGATCGATTTGTATCCTCCCATCTTGCTAACCACATTATATAATATCTGTGAGTGCATACAACCATTTATTTAATAAGCTGGGGTTCAGAGGGCCCACAGGGTGTCAAGGAACATAAATAGGACCGTCATGCCTTCCAGTCATCCAGCACCATCTCAATCTTCTTATAGGCTGGCAATTATCAAAAGAAACTCTACTTTAAGACATTTAGCAGCCTTTGAAAAACAAGGTGGTACAACCCAGTTACTAGTGGCTACAACACTCAGCTGGTGCATTTATAAAATGGACACTAGCTGGCAGCCACAAAAGATAAACCATGTCCCAGAAAGCAACAAGAGTTAATTACATTCTGCTCCCTGAAGTGTCTCCTTCAGAAGAGGGCTTAGACAATATGCAGCAAGTGAGCAAAAGTCTGTACTTTTATGAAACTAATTACTTCAGGCTCCAGAGCTAATTAGCACCTACTCATATAATTTATATTATTTTTAACGTAAATGTAGTGATTAATATATCCTTGCATGCTTTATTCTACATGTATTGAATTCCCCCCAAAAAATATGGCTTAATAACTTTAGTTTGTTTTTCAAATGTCTCAAAAACTCTCCTCCTCTTATTATCAACATAATCTTAAAGAAACTCTCCAATCAATACAACTACTATTTATGCAACATCTCAAAATGTGGATACGTGAAGATAAATTGAGTAAAACACTTATGAAAAATGTATGTTTTGCAGTTAAATATATTCAAAATCTGTCACTGCTGAAAGAGCTCCATTAGTTAAACATTATGGGTAATACATTACTTCACAGGACTCAAAGACATGTTTTTCATATTAACTGCACTGTTACACATTATAAAAGTGAAATTATGGCCTTCCTTGTACCCATATAGACCCACGGAATTCAGAAATACTGAAGTATTCATTTGATTCTTTGAGTTATTTAATACTGACAGTTACGTATTTTAGCTGTCACTTTTAAATCGAAGCTAAAAGGTGGCTTTCCCTCATCACTTTACTCCCAACATAATAACTTGAGAATCTGGCTGTAATCAAGAAAAAACGTCAAGATGGAACTTGCTTAAAAGAAAGGATCACAAAATTTGAACCAGGGAACACATGAGTTTCAGCACATGAGGAAATTGTGCTCATTTTAGAGGTTTGTTTAATGAAGAAAAAGGTAAGCTTAGGCTTCTTTCTCTACCGGATCTTTTAAAAATATATTTTGCAAGAATATTCCACAGATTAACCTAGCAGCATAATAAGGTAACATGAAAAATAGTTTTAATATTGAAAAAGCCACTACTGTCATTGTGTAATTACTTTTCAAGTTTTTCCTAAGGTTTTGCAATTACTTACTGAACACAGTTATTATTATCGCAGAAAATGTTCTTAAAGTTTACTCCCCTAAGGACGCGTTCCACACTCTCATGTGTGTCTCAGTTCAACTGACTTCAAACCAAGGAGATTTCTTATTTCATTTTTGACTCCAGGATCAGACCCGTGTTCTGCAATGCTAAAATTTCAAATGAAGGTAACCAACATGTTAACTAACATCTGAAATATAACTGTGCCAAATAACAGCTCTATAAAGGTGCAAAACTTCAGACACATTCATAGTAAATAAAGCAAAAGAGATTCTGTAGATTCAGACATTTCTATTCAGTGTTAGCTGAGGGTTTATTTAACCAGTACTGTTACCCCATTTCATTAAGTCATGGCTAAGAAAACACTAAAAACCAAAGAAAACAAAAATGCTCTGGTACATTATTTTAGTGTTAGACAGATGTCGTGTCACTTGAAGAAGTGTCTAAGATCCCAACACCTACCAGTCAGGTTTGGAAATCGCCTGGACTCCCTAAGGCACAAAACAGGCTCAAGTGAGAGACAATGGCCACTTTCTGGTACAAGCTAGCAGGGTGCCAGTGGGGACTACAGGACCAGCTACTGGTCCAGACAACCTACCACCTCCTAGGTCTTCACCAGAGTAGGCTGTGCTCAGACCACTGTGTCACCAGAAAGGACCACCACAGTGGCTGCATCAGAGAAAGAGAATCCATCCACTTGCCAGGGTATACAAAACAAGAGGACCAATTTATGATCAGTGGCTGAGGGAACTGGGGTTGTTTGGCCTGGAGAGAAGCCAGCTCAGGGAAGACCTTATCGTTAGCTACAACTACCTGACAGGAGGCTGTAGCGAGGTGGGTGTTGGTCTCTTCTCCCATGTACAAGTGAAAGGGCTAGAGGAAGCAGCCTCAAGTTGCACCAGGGGACGTTTCAATTGGATATTAGGAAAAATTTCTTCAGCAGAAGTGTTAGCAAGCATTAGAACAGGGAAGTGGTTGAGTCACCATCCCTGAAGATATTTAAAAGATGTGTAGATGTGGACATGGTTTATTGGTGGACTTGGCAGTGTTAGGTTAACAGTTGGACTCAATGATCTTAAGGGTCTTTTCCAACCTAAATGATTCTCTGATTCTGTAAGAGTGAGAGCACAAGAAAGCAGGTGCTAAGCCAAGTTCAGAGAAGGTCTGTTTTTCTAACACACTTCACAGGAGAAATAAGGTGTCCGAGTCTTCAGTCTGAATTTAGTCTTGCTGGAAGAGAAGCTGGGACAATCTAGTCTTCCTAGGATTTTCCTGCAGAGCTGACCAAAGTACTAGCAAATTGGAGACATGGATAGGGAAATTCTACCTGGAATGGAAGGACAGCAATCCCACTGATCCAGTCAGTGGGCAGGTCCACTGTATATGCCATAGTATTTAGGGTCTTTAAGAGGTCTCACAGCACACAGTTCAGCTACCTGAGGAGGCAGGTGGAAAAAGCAAGTTCGAAATACTTTTGCAAATCCCAGTGAATGGCTCTGAAGAGCCATCAGTGCACATTTAATCTCATGGGACTGTCTAATGATCAAACACCAGACTGGTTGCTCCTGAAGCTACAAGGGAAACACATCTGGGCCACACTACATCCTACCCCAGCTGCCCTCTGGAGCACACTCTGAGAGTGCAACCTGAAGCCATTGCTCCTGCACTCAGGAGCACATCTTCCAGTTAGAGAAAATTCAAAACTAGAACCATGAGTGCTGGAAGAAGTGGATGCTCAGACAAGAGACTTGAGGAGAAGGCTGAGGCCAGTGCTGATGGGTGCTGCTTCCTCTGCTTCTCCCAGACACAAGCCTGGAAGAGGTTCTCACTGGGAACAGCAAGGGACTTTTAAATCACACAGGCAGCACTAACAACAAGAGCTCTGCTTAGAGACAAGAAAGAAAATGTTTTTATACAGGTTGGAGACAACTGGGACGATAAATGTAGAGACAGCCTCACACTCCTTTGCACAGATGGTGCAATAGTACCTTGAATTTTCAGCATCATCTGAATAAGGCTCAGTGTCCAGAGGCTGCTTATTCAAGATATAAAAATAAAAGATCTGGAGAAGAAAATGTGTGGAGCTGGTTTGTTGGTTTTTTTTGGTTTTGTTTGTTTGTTTTTTTAAGGGGAAAAACTGTGCTACTTCACTTATTTCGGGGTCCAGATCACCAAAACCAGAAGTTTAATCTGTTAACATCTTCTCATCATCACATTTCAATGGCTTGAGCTCTCTCAGTTCTTTCTGAAACACACAGCCACTGTGGCAGCACTCAGCTTGTCTGGGATCACAGTTTGGCTATGGCTGGGGATGCAGGCACAGGATGAAACACTACACATGTTCAGCTGCACATTGTTCCCATGATGCTGGCACACCAAGGTGCCCAAGAGATGTGCAGATCACTTCTATCTGTGTTAAATGTCCACACTGCTATCAGCCTGGACTGATACACGGTGCAGCCTGGAAAATTCCAGTGACTGCTACCATTATAACGAGAAGAAGTTTTCTTATTCACAGCGTAAGCATAGGAACTGTGATCTCTGGTTAATGTCCTTAATCTAGGAGACCTCTTGAAGGCTCAATCAAAGAAACCTATTCACCACTTTTATAGGAGTTTTAAGATCCCCACAAATGGGTCTGATATCTTTGTCCACAATAAAGAACTTGAAACCAATTTAAAAAATTTTAAGCAAGATAAGCAGACAGTATTCACAGCACCATGGCAGATCAACTATAAAGTTGCTAGTTTCTGAATTCACATACCTGGCTTGATGCTGATAAAGACAGCAGACAATTGTAGCCCAATCCATCATCTGTCTTATTCCCGTTGCACCTCAGTAAACAACAACTCTAGTTGGTACATTATTTGTCATTTTTGTCAGCCACAGTAATGATTAAGTGTGTGTATCCACCATTTTGAGTCACAATTTGTGACATTAAATAAGCTTTCCATTACCAGGATATCCACAAAATTTTAATTTATTAAGATTACAGTTCAAGGCTAAGTATTTTTTTCCAACACAGCCATACCTATGGTTTTATCCAGTTGTTATTCAGCATTCAGGTTATTCAATATGAAGGATGAAACAGAGAAACACATGCAAAGTGAGGTTGCCACCAGCACCTCATTATGTTGATGGCGCTCTGTTTCCAGGCTTGTTAGAAACTGGCAAATGAGACAAGCTCTTAGCAGCATTAAAAGTAACCACAGATGTACTGGAAGTGTCATTAGCAAATGAAACAAGAAAAGGCCTAGACTGATGTAGTACCAAGGAATGAAACCAGACACAGAGATGGGAGATTCCTGCTTCACGCAGGAAGATGCAGCAACCTTTACAGGCCTTACTAAAGAGGTAGTACTGGCTACAAAAGTCATGCTCAGACAACCAAAGATACTACTGGAAGTAACATTTGGCAGGGATGGCAATATCCTAATACTGTATCAAACAGCCAGCAACTATAGCTGCCAAATAGACAGTAACTATAGCTGGAAGAATATATTGTAATATGGCACCTAGAGGAAAATAATTAGAAACATAGGATTTTCTCATGGAACATTTTAATAGGGGACTTAAAAGCAGAACTGTATGCTCATTTACAGCTGGAATTATGGAAAGAAAAGGCATTATAAATACACTAATGTTTGTTTTGAATTCTTCCTCATCTTGGTAGTAGCCATAATCTGGCAGAAGAGGTAGGATACCTCCTAGGCACAACAACCACAGCATCAAGCAGGCAAACAACACCATCACTGCTTACCCTTCAGTTAGTGAGGATTCTCTTACTCCATTACCTTTGCTGTGACTTAGCTTTCTTTTTGGGGAATGGATATGCTAGAGTTTGAAAACACTATAGCAGATGCTTTGGCTTACTGTCAGTCTGAAAGGATTCCAAGGAATGCTTCCAGACTTTGGATATTCTTGGTCTTCAGGAAGACAGTTGGTACTCTTGAACCAAAAAAGCTTTACATTACACAGGCTGATGTCAAAAGATTTCCTAAAATTGAGAGTACAAGTGAACTTACAATACGGTTGTGAACTTACAATACAGCTGTATTATTCTATGCAATTAGGCTATAACACAGCATCTCATGAATAGGAATGTAACATCACCACAGTGTCAGGGCAATGAGTTTTGGTGTGGATGGATGAATTTTTCAGATCCAGAGTACTGATGAGAACATTACCAGAGGCATGCAGGAGACTCTCTTATGCAGACACCTAATCACTTGAGACACAGTGATGAGAATGATGGAACATGTCTTCTAAAGCTCTTTTTCCATACGGACTTGAAGACTTTCCCCCTCCATTTCAGGATGAGATTCTGATCATGGAAATCTGGATGGGTTTGGATGATGTCCAGTTTTTACCAGAAGCAGCAAGGACTTTTAGACAGAGTAAAACTAGTCAAAGCAAAGGAGGTTTTGCTGTCATTCTGACCAAGGGCCCAAAGACATGGCATACCCCAAAGCAAGCCCCAAGAGGCTTACAGGAGTCTTCTGATTCTCTCCTCTTTGTGCAGAAAGTTTGCTGCCAGCCAGGCTAGCAGCAAAAAAGTTTTAATGAGCAGCTAATTTAATTTTAGAGCAGCTACCTCTGCTTCCATGCGGGATTAGCCAGTTCAGTCAGAAAGCCAGTTCCTGCAGAATGTACATCTGCCATGTTGCAGGTATACCTCCCTAGTTAATTGTACTCCCCCTTTAAGAATGATTGCCTACTCCCACTTTTGATACAAAAGGTATTTGCCCATGTCAGTGATGTAGGTGTGCAGCCAACCTTTAGTTTCATGGATTTATGAATCAGGAAAAAAGGTTCAGGAATCATAACTGAGCCTACCAGTATGATCAGAAACTTTTCAGGAACTTCAGAGAAGCTGTTGAGGGGGATAAGTAATACCTCTGCTCCACAGACAGTCATAGGGCAGCTAACCCAAAGCCATTTCATGGTGCCTTAGAAGAAGGTAGGCATCAGAATGCCGTGTTGTACAAGCACTTTTCACTCAACACACGCTCCACTTGGCCAATGATACCCTCAGGAAGATGCTCTTCCACATCAACTTCAACACCCTGACAACCATATCTTAAGAGCTTTACAAGGTCACATGTAGCAGCAAGGATTTGGGAGACAGATAAAGACTGCAGACTAGTATGAAAGGTAAACACCACATAGCAGGCTTGAAGGCTTTGAGCAAGGGGCATGGGCCAGTCTAAAAGAAAACACATGTATATCTGGCAGCAGATTGTGACCTTGAGTTTTGGGAAAAGGGACAGGAAGAAGATCTTTACAGACTTAGGTCTTCTCCCACTTACACCACAAATGTCAGAAGACTCTCATATCCCTGAACTGTAGGTTATTATTGAAACCTGTATTTATGGACACTCTTTATGTCTAGAAAACATGAATAAAGGAAAGTTGTGGCCTTCCAATAAATTGTACAATTTGGGCATCATTCCTGTTTTCAGTCAGAGTTTTGTTTTAACCACGTAAGAAACAAAACATTATAACTGCAGATATTTCAGATACACTCCCATTTTACATTATGAATTTTAAATATTTTTTTTTTCCTCCAATGAACTGTAGTTGTGACAGATATGCTCTGGCCAGATACAAACCTGTTCTAGATACCAGTAAAAAAGGTCCTAAGTTTTTAGTATTAAAATGGGAGAGGAGGACAAATAATGAGTTTGTCCTGCAAATTATATTGAAAGAACAAGACAATAACCAGAAAGAAAATGAAGCTAACCTCTGGCATTTCTAAGCACTGGAAGGCTTTCACAGGTTTCAGAAAATAACTTATCGATTAAAGCAGCAGCTAAACATGGATGACTGATCTCATTTTGCCAGTTTTCAGTTCATGCCAGGTACAGAGAAATACAGAGGGTACTTTGACACAGGAAATTCAAAGGTTGATACTATCACTACATTATTTAAAAGTGCAAGCTGTGAATGGTCATCTTTCAAGCAGACTCTGGGATTCTTACACGTAGTGTTTGAGGAGATAGAGTGCTTAATTCCAAAGGTCAAAATTACAATAGTTTCTGAAACAAAGAAACACAAAATCTCCCACAAAACCTCTCTCAGTCACAACAGAGGGACATTGCCTGAAAGAAAAGTAGTCAGATTTCCAGGTACACTTCGTAAGCAATCTTATTTACTGTAATTTTGCAACAGTCTTTTCATCTGAATTTTTCATCTGAAATCAGGAAGGCTACAGCTCGTATTCTGACAGGTTGAAACAGCTGAGTAAGCAGAATACATGCCTGTGTGGCTGGCTGAGTTTGGGAACACTTAAGAATATGTTGAGGAAAAAAAAAAAAAAAAGGCAACTCAAACATCACAGTGATATATTTTAACAATCAAATAAAATTAAAATAGAAGGAAAGTCTCTCGCTTCCATTGGTTTCAGATTATTTTTTTTTAAGAAAGCAAAGAACATTAAAATGTATCATGGTTTACAAATATCCGTCTTTGCTTAACAGTGTCCAATCCCACATTCCGCGTTCTAAGCTGTTCTTCGAAGTACATGAGAGAAATACGAATCGAGTGTTATGGTGAGTCATTTTGGAGACTTGTTTCCACAACGAGCTTAAGTAATTTCAGTAAAATCTTAACTGCTTTGTATGAAATCTAAAGGAAACAACTGTTAAGAAAGATTTCCTTTAACTTCAGATGCAGAGCACAGACTTATACAGAACTATCTCACTCCACTTTCATTGAGCCTCCCCTATAAAATTAAATCTTCTGTCAAAACAATTGCATATGTACTGGATGTGCAAAATAAAGACAAGGATATTAATATTGGCTCTTGTGGCTCAGACACTCCTAACTGCTCCTTTTATATCATCAGACACAAAAAAATTTACTACGATTCCCCAGCTATATAAAAAGAGTATTCTTTATTCAGATGCAGGAGAAACAGATCTAAACCTTCAGGAATATTTTCATCACCAGTGCAACCAGAGCTAGACTATAATAAAATGCTTTTAGGTGAAACTCTGGGCAGGGCTCCAAAGGATTTTGTCCAACATCCTGTGGCTGGAAGTCCATACAGGCAAGCTTTCTCTCCGCCTGAAGTTACTTTCATCCATCAACTGGAAACTTTGAAGATGAACCCCACCTCTCTCTCCACTCACCCGTCCAGTTGTTAGCCACAGGAAGATAAAGGCTCAGGAAAAAGCTTTTAAAAGCATTTTTTTTTCCTCTTCCTGTATGTCTGGAATTCCAAATGCAGACTGAACTATAAAATTCACTCTTTCTGAAGTAGTAATGCCTGGCATGATTTGGCCAGCTCAAAGTTTTGTTTCCATAACTTTCAGCAGTCCTTTGATCTGGGCCTATTATTATGCCACCATTGTTACTGTGAATGACTTACCTCAAGAAATGGAATTATGAAAATAAGCATGTGCAATTTGTAAACTAGCTATAGATTGCACCATGACCAAAAGGTGTTCAATTTCATGCTAAACACTGTCAAGCCTAAGCTCTGACACCTTGACTGCAGGCAAGTATTGTGTACGTCTCCACACCTAACTATGCCTCAGACTTAGTATCTGATGGACTTCCATTTCCATCATTGGTCCCTTCAGCCTTGATGGACAAGCACCGGAATTAACACACCAGAATGAGATAAAGTGTCAAACCTGTACACAGAACTCCAAAATCGGAACACTTGGGCATCAAACAACTCAACTGTGAGGTATCACCATTGCTGGCCTCACTTTAGCTCTTCTACAACTGTTCTCTATTTAGTAGGAATGGCACTTTCAGTGAAAAGCTCAAAAAACCAATTAATATCAAAAGAAAACAAACCACCAATTAAGTCTAAGTTTAGCTAATTCTGCAAGCAGTTCCTGCAGTTTTTAAGACAAAAGTTTGGTCATAACAAGCAAGAAAGCAGCATTCTCTGTTCTGTTTAAGCAAACACTGTTATGTGCACTGCCTCTAGAAGAGAATCCATTAGATTATACTAACCTACTCATCCTTGCTCTTAGAGATCACTAGCTCTATTCAACAGACATTAAGCTTTTCAGAAGACCATCAGATGTTTTTAGGAGAAAAAAAAAAAAAAAAAAGATAAAACGTCTGAGACCCCTCAAATCCCTATTCTTTACTTCCGAAGTATACAGTAATGCAAACAGTCTGCTTCTAATCATTAACAGCAGGAAAACTCTTTAAGGAGCAAGAATTTTACTGCCCTCTGCAGCTTTTCCTTTGCGTTCAACGCAAGGGCAAAACGCCACAGATTTCTGGGTGACATAAACTGAGACCGACTGTCATCTGCCGCTGTGACATATTTTTCCTCCCGAAGGCTGGAAGCCCCGTACTGGACATGCACAGAAGGGATCCGACCGCCCAAAACTTCACCTCCCTTAAAAACGAAGGCTGCGCTGCCCCAAAAGCTTTCTTGGGAAAATAGGTCAAACGCTAGAAAACGGTCTAATGAGGGGGACGGGGTGGGGACGGGGGGGAACAAGGAGGTAACGGCCCCCGCTTACTTGCCGTAAAAACGTTACTTCAGATACGGGTACGGACTCTGCATTTCTGTGCGGCGATTTAAACCCTGCCACTGAAAAGGCCAATCCGGCCAAGCTGCCAGCTGGAAGGGAGCAGAGCCAATGAATTAAGTGAATTGAACTCGATGCGCTTGTTGACTCAGTTTTCGCCCCATCAGCCGCGTTGCCGCTGCTCCAGCGGCGCCTCGAAACACCGGGCAGCAAAGTTTGGGCGGGGGGGTACCCGGGCCCCGCAACCGCTGCCCACCGCCACCCCGGCGCCTCCCGCCACCAACTTTGCTCCGCAGGAGCAGCAGCACCGGCTCTCGCCCGCCCCGTCCCGTCTTGTCCCGACCCGACCCGACCCGCCCGGCTCGGCGGAGGGCGCCGGGTGCGGCGATGCCGGGCGGGCGGCGGGAGCGGGGACACCGGTCGGTGGGAGCGGAGATACCGGGCGGCGGGAGCCGCGATGCCGGGCGGCGGGAGCGCGTCCCAGAGCGGGAGGGCGTCTCTTACCAGCCCGGAGGCGAAGAAGACGGCGAGCAAGGCCAGGCAGGCGCCCATCACGATGAGGAGCAGGAAGACGATGAGCGGGTGCTGCTGGCTCATGCAGTAGTAGGACTCGTAGAGCCAGTCCCGGGAGCGGGACTGCTCGCCGCTCGCCCCGCAGCCGCCGCCGCCCGCCTGCTCTGCCCGCTCCAGCAGGTACCGGCGTCTCCTCCTCATCATCATCGCTTCTTGCCACATCGGGCACAGCCCGCGCAACTCCCTCAGCGCTGCCGCCGCCGCCGCCGCTGCTGCAGGAGGCAGCCGGGGAGTGGAGCGGGGCGCGCTCCCGCGCGGGAGGCGGAGAGGAGGAGCCGCGGCGGCGGCGGCGGCAGGGGCATGGGCATGGGCACGGTGCGCCGGGCGGCCGCCGCCGCCGCCGCCGCGCAGCCAGCCCGGGGCTCGGTGCGCCTCCGGAAGGCGCCCCCCCGCAGCACACGCCTTGCCCGGCTCCTCCGTAGCAGGGGGCGGGAGGCGCGCTCCTCCTCGCCGGGGAGGGGAGCGCCCGAGGCCGCCGGCGGCGGCGGGAGCGGGCGGCCGTGAGAGCGGCCCTTGCCCCGGCGCCGGGAGGTGCCCGCGGGGCAGGGCCAGCCGGCCCCCACCCGCCAGCCCGCGGCCCGGGGACCTCGCCGCCCCCCGCGGGGCGTCCGCAGGTGCCTCTGCCGACGGCGTGTGCCGCGGCCCCGGCCCCGCCCGGCTCCCCCGGGGGCCGCCGCCGGGCAGCTGCGGGGCGCGCCGCGCCTTCCCGCGGGTGCGTGGCAGCACCTCCCCACGCAGGAGGGAGATACCGTTGAAAATCCCTTTGACATTACTCCCACGGGCGGAGGGCTTGGCAGGTTTGTTTCGCTGGGTACCTTTCCCGGAGGATGAATCTCCTTTTTAAAAGTCGTATCTCAGTTTTTGTCAGAAACAGACATTCAAGTTAGGAAGCAGCGTAACTAACATCAATTATCCGCAGCTTTCCTTGCTCTGACGGACTTAGTTATTCCTAACGAAGCACGTGCTTGAAACAAACTGGAGTATTTGTTAGTTTTCTTAACAACGTAGGCACTTGAAACAAACGGGACATGTAACTTGCTGAAGTTACCGATCCACCATGCACGGCATTTACCAGTTTTGTAAGCACATGCACAGAGTTGTTCTTCCCCAGCCCACTGCCACACTGAATGTCCCTCCCCTCGGGACAGACTCCTCTCTGCCCTCTCTGCCCCACTCTCCAGCCTCTGAGGTTGCTTTGCCACATCCTTCATCCCCCAGGGGATTCCGGGCCACCTCAGCGCTCCATGGAGAGGAAGAGACCAAAGCGACACAGAAGCTACTGGGCCTAAATGTCCCAAGCATGACCTCTGATGACCGGAGTAACACCAGGAGCAAGTGGGACTTGGGAGTACCACGGTACTACAAAAGGTGAAAAACTGGGGCTGCTGTAAGTGCTCATAAATCAGAGATTTAGAGCGGAGGCCTAACCATGAGCCAGCTGGAAGAGAAGGCAGGTAACAAGGATGGTAGGGACCAAACCTGCCCCTTTAAGGCCTAATGCTGCCTTCTTTCTCTACCACTGTTCGTGTTTTTATTCAGAAGGTGAGGTGCATCACCTAGCAGTGTAACAAAGCAGAGAAACCAGTAATACATGTAGCTCGGAAGCCCAGTACATACACTTGCCGTTCTTAGATTCCTCAGATTTGAAGCAAGGATGAAGCCTAAGCCTGCTGTTCCTCTCAGCTGGCTGGAAGGAAGAAAAGCTCCTTGGCTTCCACTCTTCCTTCCCTGAAATGCTTGCTGGGGCAGAAGGAGCAGATGAGGAAGAAGTGGAAAGTTACAACTGCGCCTACTGTTCTGGGAGTGAGAGGGTGAAAAACTCTCAGAAGCAGCAGTGATAAGATTGAAGGATGAACACAAATCTATGTGGGGAGAACATTCTGGCAGAATTAATTGCTGGGAAGGAGTTAGTAGAGGTGGGTGTGAGAATTTTTGCAACATGAAAAGGCTTTACTTGCAGTCACTTCAGAAATTGTGGAGTTGGCCACCCTCACTGTCACACACACATATATAGTGGGATAAGCAAGGGGAGTTTAAAACAAATCAAGAGACATAGGACCTCTTTTAAAAGCAGATCGCAATATTTGGGATTTGAAGGCATCTGTGTTTTGATCTCTCAAGAATGGGAAGACCAGTATCACACACGTACTTATTTACAATACAAGTATAATTACATGATCCTCTATGGACTCACAAAAGTGTAAAAAGATCATCAGAACAGGCAAAATGAAGAATGTTCTCTGTTCCATGTATACAACACCCATACCCAAAATAGTCCTTGAAGCTTACACAGTATGTTAATAGAGATGACAGTACCGGTTGTCTTTCTTCCTCCAGCTGATTCTGTTTTAACAGCTTTCCACTACTTTACGCCTCTCTGGACTTGAACAGAAAAGGCCATTCCAAAGAGTTTACTATGATGATCATGTCATTTGTTTGTTATTTCAGTAAGATCTTATGCCTGTAACAACTAATTCCTCATTATATTAGTCTCATGCAATTTCTCAGGAAATAAAATTATAATTCCACAGCAAAAACTTAATTAATCCAAAGGTTGCCCAGTGGTGTCTCATGCCTTTCCAGAACAATGACTTCAGCATTAAGTCTCTCTTCTGAAAGACCAGACATAAGGTGCTTCAACAGCTGAGCAAGAGGAAGTACCAAGTTACGTTTCCATTTGACTTTGCGTTTTCTTGCCCACCTGATGGACTCACCCCCTCTACTTTCCCTCTCCAGATTAGAAACCTACATCTTTCGATTCATTCTTCAAACTCCAGCTAGGAACGTCGCACACTTTAATGTCTAGAACACTCATCAGTCCTTAGAGCAGTTAGAGGCAAAGACACAGTGAAAAAAAAACCCCATACTGTCATGTAATTCATGACTGTGTGTATATATAAATATATATATATAAAATATATATTATATACAGAGACAGTGTATATTTAATATACAAGGTAATTAAAACTGCACAGCACCTAAATCTGAATTTGACCTTCTAATTTGAATGCTCTTCTTTTTAACTGACGTATTACTTTTTTTTTTTCCAGGATGCATTTAATTAAATGAACATTATTACAGTCAAATGACAATTATGTCATTGCTAAAGTTGAAATGCCATGTGTTTTTAGAGACCAATTTCCTTAGGTAGCCTAAAAAATGCATCCTTACTTGGCTCAACCTGAAAGTTTGCTGTGCCTCAGGGAAAAGGAAGGTGCAGTGAATTTTATAGTCTGGGGTTGAAAAGCAAAGGACTTCCAGAAAAGAAATCTCTCCATGTATTCCTCCTTATTTCTCTAAAAAGAAAGAAAAAAAAAAAAAAAAAGCAAAGCTAGCACTTAAAATTGTCAGAAATGATCCACTGTGTACCCTTGGGATTCCAACAACGTCAAAGAATTTGTTCCTTGAGCAGCTGGTGTCTAAGCATCTGCTGTACCTCTCTGGAGAAGCAAACCAACACGGAACAAAAGGTTGAAGTCCACGGCTTTTTGTCAAAGCATCCATGTGCCAGAGGCATTAGAATTTCTATCAGCAGATTAATTAACCCGTCTGGGCCATCTCCAGAGGTTCCTTCCAGCCTCAACTGTTCTGTGATTCTGCAATATCACAGCTTATTACTAGTGTCAAGGGATCTGTGATAGGTCCTTGGGAGAGAGCTAAACAGGAGCAGGAGATATAGGAGAAGCTCCTGTTCCCTGCATCTCTCTCTGCCACTCAGGCTTGATCAATCTCCATCACTCCTTTCTTTCATTTTCCCTTCCTTGTTTTCTCCTGCTTGGGTGTTCTGGTTGGGGGTGCAGACTACTTCTCAGCAGAGAGAGAAGAGAGACAGATCCTTTGCTCCTAGCTACTCTACTCAGCTTTAGGACATCCCTAGCCACAGGAAATAAATTGCAAGGAAGAAATACTCAATCTCACAGTCCTACAACGTAGCAAGCACCCTCAAGAGCTATAGCAATTGGCCTGAGTAAAATACACTGCCCATAGGTCCACTGGCAGCCAGATTCTCCTCCTCAGCAGCTGGCCACCAAAGTCGCCCAGAAGAGCAAACCCATCACCATAGCCTTGACACTGCCCACTGCCACTGCCCGTGTCCTTCAGGCTACCTTACACTGAGCAGTAATTGCAGGGCAAGTTGCCCTGCCAGTGGGATTACACATGGTCGCTGGTTGAACTGTGCTTCCAGACCCTGGGGCTGTGGCAGCATGGCCAAAGACAGGTCAACAAGCCCTGCTTAGTGGTCCTCTTGGGGGACACCAACCCATGAGCCATCCCTGCCATAAGAACAATTCTTCAATACATCTGGCTTGTCCACAGTTGTCGAAGGGGGGATTAAACTTTGTGCAGGGTCCTGGCACTCCCTGTGACATTGAAACCCATAGGCTGAGAGAGAGTAAATCTCTATGGGCAATTACTTCATAACATTAACTTCTCCATCAGGGCTACACAACTTTATCTGATTGTTTAACACTGAAGACGGCTAATTTTTACTGAATGTATCTGTATTCATTTTACTGAGTTCAGTTATCAGGACTTGGACTCTCAAGCCTTATAACTGCAGCTGTGTGCTACTGTTGCTCTTCAAAAAATGCTGACCGAATTTCTACAGAAATATACTCAATTTCACACATCTGGAACCTGGTAAAATTCACTTTTGGTTTAGAAAAAGACCTGCTTGAGGCGTTTAGCATTATTATTTAAGGTGCTAAATTATGATCTGACTGATCTATAATTCCTTGTGTTCTTTTACTTTTCTTCCTCCCACTTTTTGAAGCTAGTATCTAACTTTGGGCTTCGCTCATCCTCCATAAACTTTTAGGAGTAATTACTAATAAATTCTGAGGTTACTGAAGGAACTTAATGAGATCCAGATGATCTGAAAATACCTCAGTAATCTCCCTTCTTCCCTGTTTTCATGGGGGTACATGGATCATCTAACCATAGATAACCTTATTAAAGATGGAAGCAAAACTTAGACCAGTATTTTAGATATTTTGGTACCATCTGTTATTAGCTGAATAGTGGGTCACCTATTCTCACAGTCTCTTTCTTTCTAAAAACATGGGATGAATAGAAGATTATGCAGAAGTGTGTTATTTTTCTCTCTGCTTGTACCTTGCCCTTTCTTAATTTGATCATGGTGGTTTTTATGCTCACTGTTATAATTTGACTTAGTTTCCAAATTCTGCACTTTTCCTGTTTCAAGACATTAACCTCCAATTACACACTTCCTAATCTTTCATATTGGGACAGTTCACACTTGTGGAAACTTAGTGGCATTACTTATAAAACCATTTACTCTTGCAGATAACCTGCTTTCAGGTAGGAGATCGAGGGAAGGTGGTATGAAAGGAATAAAATTCTTCAGAAATTTAAAACTGCTCGGGCAGTTTTATAGAACTCCCAGCTAACTGGACAGCCTCAAGACCAGTACTGTAGGCAGCTCAGGAAAGACCTGTTCAATATAGGACTATAGTCAAAACACTTTCACAGCGTTAGACTGCATAAAGAATAGGATGAACAGTAATTTAGAACACAAAATAAAGCTTTTATATTGATCGATCACGCAGCTTCATCTTGAGTTGTATTACCCTATTTACCCAGTCTCATAAAAATATATTGCAGAACTAAAGACAGCCTCTTCAGAACACAAGTAATCAAAACCAATCTTCTATTTAGCAAGTGTATAGGACTGTTATTCACAGAAATGAAAACATAAGAGGGAACGTAGTAAATGCACATAACAGGAAAGCTTTAGCAAAGATTGCTTTGAATCTTATGTTTACTTCATCCTGTTTTTTTAAGAAAAATGATAGACTGAAAATTAAAGGAATGACATGCAAAATTAGAAGGTGGGTTATGTTATTTCACACAACCTGTAGTTAACCTGTGGAACGCTGTCAGGGAAGGCTTTTAAAAACAAGAATTTATCAGGGTGACAAAATGGATTTGGTTTTATATGGTTTTTAAAATGTCTGATAATCATCAATAATAACATAAAATTATGAGGAATATTGATCCTGTTGTTTCATGGGTAATATCAGTGCATGCAGTAGATAAAGAGATGAGACAAAAATGTGGAAGGCAGATTATGTCACAATGGGTTTCTTGCATCTTCCACTGTATCATAATGTGGCTTTTTTTTTTTTTTTTTTTCTTCCCCCAAAGCCAGGTTATTGGACTGGATTATTCTTTACTCTCATTCAGTTGGAGCAAATGGTGTTCCTATCATTTTAATTGATTAAAGAAGATACTGATTTCCTGAATACAGGGCAAGGCCATTGATTCAATGACCACTGACTCACACAACAAAATCTACATATTTTCCCTGCAAAAGGGAAAGCATGTATATAGTAGAATTATTTTGTTTGTAGACATTTTATTATGATCTTTACTCCGTCTGCACAGTCCACCAAAAGTAAAACAAAATGCACCTAAAGCAACCCTTCAAATTTTTGCAGTGATCAAATATGATACATGGCACTTGCTGACCCATACAGCTTAATCAGGTTAACCCATACTACAGAACAGAAAATCTAAACATAAAATGAGCCATTAAAATAAATAAATACATGTAGCTACATTCATATCAAATAAAACTATCTTCATACGTATCTAAAAAGCCATTTTTTCAAAATCTTTGCCATGCTTTCAGTTTTCCCTTAGTAGCTGTCATAGATACTTTAAAGGAAGCTCCCTCCTAACAGGGGCTGCAAATGAAGTGCAAATTAATGGTACAATCCTGCAAAATTCCAGGTCTGATCCCAGTTCTGAAATACTTAAAACCAGACCAAAGTCTATACATGTTATATTCAGGACTTCTGTGAGACTTTCTGAAAACTCGTAATTAATGAGTGAAATAAGGTTTTGCGAGATGAAATGACCAGTAACTTTTCTCAACTAAACATTTCCTTCTGTTAGTTTTATAGTGTCCTTAGCACCAAGAAAGTCAATTGGGGCTCATGTTTTTATAATTATCATGCTATTATTTATTTAATGGCCATTGGTTACTATTTTTGCTTAGACTGAGAAAGGAATACTCTAGGAAATGTTATCAACAACTTAATATTTAGATTGGGTTGGACTTAAGCACAAAACTGCAAAAGAGCTGAACATCACTCCAGATTTGGATCTCAGGTAAATTTTGTCCATAATTTCCCCACTTGCCAGAGCTATACTGTCTCTCCCATTCCTGCAGAGGTCCTGCATTTCTTTCTCTCCTTCTCCACAGCCTCAGCATGTTCTGACAGAAAAATGCAGTATGCTCCCTTCAGAGATGGAGCTGGCACTGCTTGCTTTCAAACAGACCTCTGCTCAGCTACTTAGTGACCTTAGTGAAAACATGTTAACCACAGATGGCTCCCAGAACCACGTGAAGCAGTACGAGGTAATGGTTTCAGATGCATATTTGATAAGAGCGCCTAGCTGACAGCAGAAGGTTGTAGGAATTGGTAATGTTCCAGGACCCAAGTTTGGGGAGTTCTGTCACAAGCAATAGATCCCATTTTTTTGGAGAGTGTGTTATTTCTGGAGCGAGACAGGCAGGACTGAACTCCTACTGAGGACAAGAGGTCGCTCTGGCCATGTAATCCAGTGGTATTGGATGAATGAGACTGGGCTGCTGGGGTTTGGGATGCTGGAGGGATTTTCTGAAGGGATGCTTTGGGTGTGTGGGCTGAGTCAGGTCCTGGCATGGTGTCACACCTTAAACATAGCGACTGTGGGTTGAAAGCACAGTTTAATCCTACTGCCAGTCTCATGCTTCTCAGATGCATGTTTATTGGATGTAGGTGTTATTTACCTTGTTACTGGGAAACCACCCATGCTAGTTTGAAGCAACCACTTAATGAACTGCTCTTGAAGCCATACTAATTAGGTGAACATTAGACTATTGTGATTACATTGTGTTTACTACAGCAAATTACACATAATAACTGTCACTACACTAGTATGATAGAATACTTCTACACCACCTCATTTTCACTTTTAGGGCACAGTGATTCTTGAACCAAGAAATCATACTTTTATGTATAAAGTAGTTCATAATAATACACAGAGAGAAAAAACCCCTAGCAATTATGTTGATGTATACATTCATGTATCAATACCCCACACCTTGATTACTCTGCAGTTCCCGTCTCAAAAAAAAATATTGAACATGAAAAGGTATGGAAAAGGATGATGATCCCAGTTGAAGGAGACTTAGTGGAACAGGTTTCTGCTCAAAAGAGGATATACCCTCCCAATCTGATTGAAACTTATGAAAGCTCTCAGGGAAATGAATAGAGAATGGCCATTCATTATTTTCTGTAATGCAAATACTAACACACACCCGGTAAAACTGTCATATGGCAGGCTTAAAGCAATGAAGCATTTCTTTTTTAGAACAAAAAAATCTTGCAACATAATTAAATTGTGGTATTAACTGCTAGTCACCATTACAGGAACCAAGTCTAAATTAATTAAAAATGAACTAGAAAAAAAAAAAAGGAATTATTTAATAAAGGGCCATTAAAAATTATAATCAGGGTAGAAGAGCTTACTAGAGAAGACCCATACAGGTTGAACCATGGAAACTAAGTAGTTAAAACTGAGCAAGTATTATCCTATACATGTCCTGTTCTTATGTGCCTTATCTTCACTACCAATAGGCAGGAACTTGTGCAAGACATTATGGACAGTCTTATAATTTTTATGCTTGTGGGAAAGAGATAAGAATTACTCATAACTTATTATGGTAGTTCTCATCAAAAATATGTCATCTTGTATTTTATTATAAAGTTCTGTTTCATTCTAAACTCCTAATATCATACCTGCTATAGGGAGTTAAGTTAAATTTCCATGTAGGTCTCTGGCTGAAAAAAAACACTTTTTTTTTAAAAATCATGAAAGAGTAAATTCTTTGTGATACTAGTAATTTAGCTATTGACTTGATTTTTCACTAGAAATGTGTTTTCTTATGTGTGCATGCATAAGTGTGTCATTGTCCGGTAGTGGCATTGTGTATAGTCAGACTGGCCATATACTTACTGATTCAAAACAAAGTAGCGTCTAGAATTCATATGTAGGTAAAGTCAGTAAAACAAACAAAACAAATGCAATTAATAGAGAAATATTTTAAGGATGTAAAATGTAGACAGAACTATATCAAGTACTAGTTAAAAACAAATTTGAGGCTTTGGAAATGAAATAGAATTTATAGAGCAAGTCACTAATTTTAAAGATAGGGTAGAAAGAGTCACAGAAAAATAAGTAGACTCAAGAATAAAGAACAAGCAACAGCTTGATGACAGCTACAGGAAAGCAGTTAAGGATCAAATTGAAACTTGGAACATTTGTCCGAAGGCCAGCATCAGTCTCCTGCTGAGCGGTAAAGTCAAATGAGAACAATAGACCAATGAAGAAACACAAGAGAATACTTACATGACTTGGTAGAGAATACTCTAAAACAGCTGTGACAGTGACAGTGGTGTAGGAGTATTTTGGAAAGTTATCAACATATAGAGAAAGGGATAAGAATTATAAGGTATTCTAATAAAGAATAAAATCAGGATAAAATCTTCTGGTGGCAAAAAATATACAATCTTAAATCAATCAAGAGAGTACTTTAAAGAGGTCCTTCATAGTGAAGCAGATAAAACAAAACCAAAACCAAAAATTGAACATTTTCTAGGCAGAGGAGACATATAGAAAGGAGTAAAATTTGTAAGTTTAAGTACAAATTTCAAAAGGCAATCAGAATTCCCGAGAGCAAAGGATGAAGTGTTCATAATTGTGATGCTGGAATACTAAAAGGAAGAGAAAAAAAATCTAATGAAATATTATCTAATTCGTAAACTGATTGTGTTTATCTGCAAATTTGAAAATATCCAAAGGAATGGAGAATGATAACTTGGTCAATTAAAAAAAAAAAAAGAAAAAGGAAAAAAGTAAAAAGCTTTTCCAATGATTCTTAGCTCACAGTCTGTGAAATCCTGGTTTTGCTATTGCACTGTAGTTCTACATTTTATAATAAACAGAAGAGAAATACAGCAGTTCTCTGGATCTGTAAAAAGCTGGTCCTTTTAAAATTAAACATGTTCCGTTCATTGGCTGCTTGAAAAAAAAAAAATAAATTATAGTCTATAAAAGCTGCACAAGTATTTTGATTAAGAAAGGTCACAGTAATACATTATGAGGTTGTAGGGAGATCAGTACTTGTTTTGTCTGTTATCAATACCTAATTAAGCTAGGGAACTGTTTTTCTGCCATTCTCCCTGAAGTAGCTGTGCATGTGTCCCTTTCATTACCAAATTCACAGGTCTGTTAGGAAATAATGACTTGCACCAGATTTTTTTAATAAGGCTAATGATCCTCAGTGCTATAAAAAAAAAAAAAAAGACAGAGGATACGGTATAACAGAAATCAGGACTTAAACATATTATTCTTGCAAAGACCCTCTTTGATCTTAACCTCATTTATTTTATTAGACTAACAGGGTTTAGTAGGGAGAGCTGGAAGTCCTTTCAGGCACATGCATTTCATTTACATCAGTTTTCAGGTGTGAATCAAAAGCTGTAGAATTGATATTAACTGTCAGGAGAAATTGTCCTGATTTAAACAAGTTATTTCCTTATATTGTGCATAAGCAAGCTGGGGAATTCTTTGCTGAAGGCTGCTATGAATGCTAAATCTTTCCAAGGGTTCATATAGCAACATGAGAAACTTGTGGGCTGGTGGGGGGAGTCTGCTGGTGGCTCTTAGCCTCAGAAACAACCTTCACTTCACAAAGTTCCTGACCAACTGTTTTTCACAGCCACAAACTACTGAAGGCTGGAAGGTGTGTCAGAGGAGATATCACTACACATTTTGTCCAATTTTTATATACCTTCCTGCTGTAGCCTTTATGGGGCATCCAAGCTGATATTTTAAGTTGGCTTTAAGTGCTGTTGCAAAAAGTATATATGAAAAGTTTCTCTTGTTCTGTGATCAGATGACTATTGTTCTGGTTGTCACAGCCATAACAGCAAAACTACTCAGCTTCCAGATGTCTGCTGCCTGTCCTGTAGTTTTAAGTTTGTTTTATATATGGTATTACCTAACATTTTTGCTTAGCTTTGTTCAACTGTATGGCTACTTTTAAATGAATCATGGCAGTAAGATGTACCAAACCTAGATAAACAAAGTATAACTAACCTGGTGAAATCAGAAAACATGAAAAAACAACTCTGAGCAAACCCAAGGAGTGAGCCTTCAGCACTGTATTCCTCTCTGCAAAAATTCATGAGACTGACAACTTACTATAACAACCCACTGTAAGGGTGAGAGCTTAAAGGGCAGATATTGTTGATTTATTATATTACTAATGACCTTTAACAGAGTTAAGAAATTTGGATTATAAGTGGGAGTGTTGTTGTAACAGGACTGAAAATAAGTGGTTGTTATCTTTGATTAGACTGTTACAGAATTAGAATAGCAGTAAAGTGCAGTCATGGATCTTCACTTAAGATGTGGTCTCTTTGTTACTTGTCATGAACTTCTGTGGGTAATACTCAGTATCTGCAACTGGCCACTGTTGGAGACAGGTTCCCAGGATGGATGGATCTCTGAACCCACTCAGTAGGATCTTTATTAAGAAGAGGCTTTGAGAGAATCATCTCAATGGAGTGCCCAAACTATTCCCCTAGAACCATTCCAAAGTTTTCTCATCTTGGACAGCAGCAGTCCGCACATACTGTGATGCTCCTGCTATTATAATTTGAGTTTCTGGAGTGTTTCAGATATCTTGGAGGATAGTCATTAGGACTGGTAATAGAAAACAGATATCTTTTTAACAAACAGATCAAGGGATGGAATTTAAGTTCTCATCTACACTGTACTCTCATTTAAAACCCCAACTGTATAAACCCAGTAAAATTCAGTACTATATGAGCATCATTCAAAAGTGAACTGTAAGGCCATTCCCTTTCCCTCTTTTACTTTTCCTAGAGAATTATCAGTAAATTAACTGGTGAATTCAAACAAACAAACAAACAAACAAACCCCAGCTCTTATTCAGCGAAGGTGAACTCATCCCAAAGCTGAAGAAGATCTGCCTTTGAAACTGGCCAGATGACTTCTGGACAGTGAAGAAAGGACTATGTTGTCCAAGAAAATGTTAGATCAGATATTCCTTTCATCCTTTCCCCCCCTGATTCTGCTATAGAAATGGCATAAGCACAGTTGCAACACAACAGGAACAGTCTTCCTTTAAAAAGACAGACACCCATAACAATGATAAAAAAGCACAAAAAATATTAGTCTTAGCATTATGCCAGTAACTTTTAAATGTGAACAACCAGTAAAGACAAAACAATTTAAATTACACAATTACTCTAGAAACCATAATTTAAAAATAAGTTCATTCTTTTATTATTGTTGGGCCAATTCCTGAGGCTGTCTAAATACTGATAATCCCTATTGAAATAAGTCTCACAGTCCTCAAAGGTGCTGTACATCAACACCTCAATGCATACTGCTTCTGCTGAGCATCATTCCTAGGGGAGCAATTTATAGAACTTCTCCAATCAAAAGAAAAGTGACTCTACTTTGACTTTCTGTTTTCTTTCAGCCATACCAATTTCCAAAAAAGTAAAAAGCCTTATGTGAACACTACAAATGGGCTTAAGTCACTTCTATATTAAGTATCACTCAATTTATAAACCCTTAAAGCCTTCCTTGGCAAACAGCTTCACTCATTTGAATTACAGCAAAATACTGGAACGTTCTACATGCGCAGATGATACATAAGGCTATTCTGGTGAATAACTGAGAATATGTTCTTTGTGATCACAGCCATTCATTACAGAGTGAAAATCTGGAATTTCCAAAGGCAAGGGCATTGTCTGAGAGTTTTTCAACAGATGGCATGATAGTTCAAAAGATAACTGCAAAAAAAGAATATTTGTGAGATGCAAATGCCATATAAATGAGAGGAACACACAGAAAGTGGAAGAGGTAAGTGTATCCATTCTTCTGTTTATGTCAAAATACTTTAAATAGATTAATTAAAAATGCACGAAATTTCTGGGGGAAAAGACATCACCATCTTATAGATGGAAAAGCAGAAACACAGAGCAAGCATATAATTACTCCTTGATAACACTCTGACACTCCTCACTCTCCCTCCCTCTCTGTTAAGCACATATTTTGAGAAAAGTATCTTGACTTAAAAAAAAATTAGCTAGGACAGATCACAGAGGTTTTGCTTTAACTCACCACCCCCTTCCCCAGAATATCCTGATAATATTAATCACACTTTATAATTTTTCTAATATGGTAATAGAAAATGCACTAAATGCCTATTATCTTAAGGAGCTCCTAAGTGAGCCTGGAACATATGAGAATGCCAGAAAAATTGTTTTAATTAACACTGCACACTTTCTGACATTGAAAACTAGGGTGAAGGATCAGTAGCAGAAAAGCTGTAATAATGAGTAAATGTATAATTAATATATAATATGGTGCCAAGGGATAAAGAATAAAGGTCTTCCTGTACCACAGAGGGACCCCTTATTGTCAGAGGAAGTCAGGCATGGGAAGGAAGGAACCACAACAAGTATGACTGAGTCTGAAGGTCTTCAGACCCTTTGAATGTTGACACTGTGTCCTGGCCTTGCATGCACACAAATTAAAAATAAAGTATGTGAAGACTTCAGCCGGAGAATAAAACTTATTCTGATTTTCCAGGCTACATGGGGTTTGAAACTGGACAATTTATCTCAGAACAAATATTTATCCTGACTGAAATCCCTTTTCACTAAATATATTCTCCTGATAAGACACTTATTTCTAATATAAAATATTCACTACCATATTTGCCAGCAGTAGCCTTTTCTTATTCCCTCATCTATAAATAACTGCTTTACTTTGTTTTATTACTGAAAATATTGCTTCACTTTGCTTAAACAGGGGATATGATTATCATAACATTGTTACTGTTATTATAAGCAAGACAATAGCATTAATGCAATCACGAAGATGAAAAATCTAGTGCTGAAAATGCCAGAGCAAAGGCTGAAAGCTTTAAGCATGCCTCAGGTATTTATTTGTATCCCCAAGAAATCATAACATACTGTAAAACAATGTGGAATATCTTATCTAGCATAACAAGCCTATATATGGAGCATACATTCTTCCTCAATGTGTTTGCTTTATAGATTTGTGTGATCTACAAAGCATGCCATATTTAAGAAAAATTGGAGTATAAACTTAATAAGGAAGGAATAGTTAAACTAAAATTTTAGAAGAGAAACTTCTATTGCTTGGAGATTTTATTCTGTAAAAAAAAAAAAAAAAGAAACATTTATTAAGTGAATAGGTTGCTGACTCGGAATGTAGCAAAATGAAGTTGTAGACTAATGTCAAATAATTATGTAAGAAGAAGGCATGCCACAAAATCATGCAAAGTATCAGGAAAAAAAATAAAATTGGTATCAAAATACAAAGCGGTGTGAATTGTAGATCAAGTGTCATACAGTAAACTGAACTGTGAAAGAGCCTGCAACTTCATGCTTTGTTGTAAACATGTTGACAGAAAGAGTAAATTAATTTTGCAATAAAGGCGGATTCACAACTCTTGAGAGGTGCATATTACATGGATCATAGATAATGCAAAGATTCTGTCTTCCTGCTGTCTCGATGCAGCTATCACTTATAGGAAAAGGCAGAAAATTTGAGTATTCTTGGGAAAAATACAGCTCACCTCAGCAGAAAAAGCACAACAAAAGACACATAACATTTTTCAGAAGAGTCACAATGTTTGTGGTTAACAGCTTTAGCTAGAGCCCAAAACAAAGTGGTGCAATTCTGGATTTGCTATAGAGACCTCGAACTGTATCATTTGAGGGAAGTGATTTCCCAGCTTCCCAGAACTGTCCTGAAAATACAAAGATTCATTTAATATTGGACTACCTCTTGTGTAGTGATGGCCGTATTACTAAGAACAATGTAGAAAACAATAGGTTTTTTAACATTTAAACAGTCCCAGGAAAAGTTATGCACACCTTTATGCTCTGGAAGACATATGGAGCAAACAAGATCACCCGTGCAGGGCTGGGTGTGAGCATCAGCATAGGCATTCAGCACTGGCAGCAGACTGCCAGGTGTCTGTCCCAGTCCTTAGAGAGATGGTCCTGGTTTCTCAATCTTGGGCTATTAAATTTCTGCTTTTTCCTTAATTTTGCTTTAATACTGTACCTGTCTTGCAGAACATCCATTGCACTCTGTTTCCACACCTGTCTCTATATGAAAGGCACAAACCCCCCCAAATAAAATCCTTAAAAGTGCTGCATTTTTTCCAGGACTTCTTTCATGGGTTTAAGAGCAGGCAAACAGGCTAATCATAAGGCTCCTTCTATACGCTTTTTTTTTTATTGCTTGGTTGGGTTTTCTTTCCTGGGCTTTTTTTTGTTGAGGATGTGGGTTTTGTTCTGGCTATGCTATCCGTGTTAGAATATAAAAGGTTAAGTCCACAGAAGAAGTGACCAGGAAGTCTAATATTAGTCATAGGGTTTTTTTATATTTTTCTTGTTGAAGAACCTTGATGAATTCTTAGAAAATGTACTTTGGCCAGAAAAGAAAAGAAAAGAAAAGAAAAGAAAAGAAAAGAAAAGAAAAGAAAAGAAAAGAAAAGAAAAGAAAAGAGTAAAAAGAAAAAAGAAAAAGAAAAAAGAAAAAAGAAAAAAGAAAAAGAAAAAAGAAAAAAGAAAAAAGAAAAAAGAAAATAAAAGAAGGTATGCAGAAGAAAAATCTGAGCCAGATTAAAAAATAGTAAAACATTAATATGAAGGAACAAAATGAAAAAAGACTATGGAATGAAACAATGTTTAATAAATCTAACAGTAAAACCTGTAGTGAGAAATTATTTTTTGAAATTACTTGAGTTGTGAAATCAAAACCTGTTGAATATGAGGGGATGCAATGTGAGGTTCTGTGAGAGGCCTGACAGTTAGGTATAACTGTTTTCAGGGTCTGTTGCAATCGGATGGCTATCAAAGTAAATATAATTAAGAAAAATTTGAGTCCACCTTCTAGTAGAGAGGGAATAACTGTATGCTTTCAAATCAGCTAGATCTGATTTAATTTCATCCTAGGCACTGGTTGATGGTATCTGATTCCTGTCCATCACAGGGTAACAGACTTTGGAGAAAGAAGATGATTGAGTAAGGTTTTTAACACAATCTCAGATGGTATTCTCTTATGCAAACGAGCGAAACAATCCACAGTTTAAATTATTACAGAATGGGTGCAGAGCTCCTAGAGTTCAGAAAATCTGCACCAAGAGAGCAGCTCCTTCTGGCTGAATAAATGGAGTGACCTAGGAAGATTCTGTGCAAGTCTGTCCTAAGTCTGTTTCTGTATCATATTTTCACGTGTTGCCTGGGGATAAGAGAACAGGTATATTGAATCTGCAAGTGGGATCAAGCTGGAAGAGGCAAGTATATTTGAAGTGAAAATGAAACTTAAGCTGGGGATATGATATAAAAAAGTAGGATTCTGCTGCACAGGGGGGAAACACAGGGTGCTGCTACCTGTAGGCAGGAGAAATCCACTTCATACAGAAAAGAAAAAACAGCTTGTCTGGTACAGACCTGCAAAAAGGGATCTAAAGGTTGTTGCAGAACAGTAATTGTGATATGTTCCCTCAAAAAGCTACATGTCCAGCTGGAATTTATAAACAGAAATATAGTCTCTAATTCATAGTGAGTGATTTTGCTGCTCCACTGGGCTCTGATAAGGCAGCAGCTACAGCACTATGTTCAGAGTCTGGCATTGCTGTTCAAGGAGCAGCTAGACCAGAGTAAAGATAACCTATAACAGAAAAATGAGAGCGAGTAAAAGACTGGAAGACACTCAGGGCACCTGGGGGAAAGAGAAATAAAAGCCCCTGAAAAGAAGGGAATAATTTGTTCACGTAATAAACAGGGAGAGAAGTAATGGAATGTAGGTTTAACAGGGAAGATTTTAGCAACTCTGTAGGACTTTTTTTGTCTAGAAAGTTTCTTACATCACCAGAACAAGTTAGACAGCAGCCGCCAGAATGTAATGGTATTTACATAATGGTATTTACATAATGGTAAAAAATCCTGTTCTGGGACATGGGATGGACTAAATGACCTCTTGAGGCTTCTCTTCCAGTCTTATGATACTGCTGCAATGGTGTGACCATGAAATTCAGATAATTGCAAGTTCCATACTAAATGGCTGTTTTTTATATTTGGAATCTTCAAAGCAACTCTGAAATATGCAATAAATTAGAAAAACTACTTTGGGAAAAGTTTGGTTCAACATTGTCTTGATTTTCACAGACTACCTTGTCTACTAGTACTGCCTTATGTAGACTTAAAATATTTCACCAGGTGGTGCTGTTACACATAACCTTCCAAGTATCACCCTACACCTGAGCACATGGTCGCCTTGGGAAAATAATCTGTGAGTTATGCAAAGGTGTCTGTAGAAACAGAACTACTTTTAGTCTTTGGTATAACTGTAAGAGCTGTGGAAATAGGAATTGTCTAGAAGGCTGCTTGGTAGACTTCATTCCAGACTGAGTAAACAGTATGTATAACTAAAAGTATATATCTAACTTGTGTATCTGTATGTATATGTGTATATGTATATATATATATGTGTGTGTGTGTATGTATATTTTATAAATGCTTTACTGATTTCTCCTTCATTCAAAGTCCTGAATATGAATTAATGGAAGGACCACCCTTTGGTCTGGAAGGACCAACTCTGCTGTCCATGACTGGTGCATATACAGCTGTAATATATAAACACATGCTCTGTGAATGTATTATGAAAAGCACAGTTAAGAGTAACTCATTTAGGGGCTATTTTTATTGTACAGCATTAAAACCAAGCCTTCTGTAGTACATGGATAGCAAAGATAAGCTTTATATCTACATTAAACCAAACAAACTTTGGGAGACTCTATAATTCTGCATTCTAAACACAGAGAATGTTTATATTGTCTTCTAAACTTTCTCTTTTATTAAATGAGAAAGTTAAAATATAGTATTACAGTAAATCTTTCTACATGAAATGAAAAATGTAGGATACATATGAACTTTCATTAAAACTATGAAAAAAAATCATAGAATCTATAAATCTAGGCTAGAAGCAATTTCTGGTGATCTAATCCAAGCAGGTTCCTGCTCCAAGTAGGCTCAACTAGATCAGGTTGCCCAGGACCTTGTTTATGTGAATGGATGGAGATTCCACAGCCTCTCAGGGGAACTTGTTGAGGTGCTTAACAGTCTTCAAATAAAATTGCTTTCTTGAATTTTGGTCAGAATTTGGTCAGAAAGTGTTGCAACTTAGGTCCATTGTCCCCTGTGCAATGCCCTCTGCATCTCCAAGAGGAGCCTGGCTCCACTTTCCCTGTGCCATTCTGTTAAGAACTTTATAATAGCAGTAAGAAATCCTCTTAACTGTTCATCTTAAGGCTAAACAAACAGTTGTCTCAGTCTCTCCTAATACTTCATGTGCTCCACCTCCACTGGACTCACTCCAATATAGCAACATTTGTGCTGTTGCTGCTGCCTATCCTGTCCCCATCTGTCTCTGAAAAGAATCTGTCTCTGCTTTCTCTACACACTCTTATTAGACATTCAAAACAGCAAGATGTCAAGATGTCTCTTCAGCCTTCTCTTCTCTTCTCTTCTCTTCTCTTCTCTTCTCTTCTCTTCTCTTCTCTTCTCTTCTCTTCTCTTCTCTTCTCTTCTCTTCTCTTCTCTTCTCTCTTCTTTCTTTTCTCTGTGAACAAACCCTGTTTTCTGAGCCTCCCCTCATATGCCATGTGCTGCAGTCCACTAAGCATTTTGATGACTCTCCATTGGACTTACAGCAGGATGGCAATGTCTTGTACTGGGAAGCCCATAAGCAGGCAGAACAGTCCATATGTGAATAGCCCAGAGTGGAAGTATCACCTCCCTTGACATGCTGGCTATGATCCTGCTAACACAACCTGGTATGTTGTTAGCCATCCTTGTTGCAGGAGCACATTGCTGACTCATGTTTATTTTACATCCTTCTTGTACATCAGGGTTCCCCACCCTTTTCCTGCTAAGCTGCTTTCTAGCCAGTTGGTGACAAACCTGTATTGTTGTACAGAGTTATCCCATATAAAAATGTAGGACCATAAATCTATTTGTTGAACTTCGTGAGCCTCCTGTCAACTTATTTGTCCAGCTCATTGAGAACCATCTGAATAGTAGCCTTGTCCTTCAGTGTATTGATCCCCATCTCCAGTTTGGTATTATCCATTAACTTGCTGAAGGTGCTTTCTGTCCCATCAAATTATTAGCAAAGACACTAAAAATATCACCACCACATCAGCCTCTAAGGAATGCCACTAGTAATTACTACCATTTGAACTCTGTGCTGCTGATCACAACCCTTTGAGCCTGAAGGTCTAGTCAATTTTTCCCCCATGTTACAGTCCACTTTTCTAGTCCATACCCTATCAAATTGACTACAAGAATACTATGTGAGACCTTGTCAAACATTTTGCCAAAGTCATGGTAAATGTCATGTACTGCTATCACCTTCCCACAGAGCCTGGCAGTGTATTATAACAGGCAGGCAGGTTTTCCCCTTGGTAAATCTATGCTGTTTTTCCCCTGTCACCTTCTTGTTGTACATATGCCTGGATAGGGCTTCCAAGAAAGTTTGCTACATAATCTTCTGGGGATAGAAGTTAGGCTGACAGGTCTGTTGTTACTTGGGTTTGCCTTCTTGATCTTCCTGAAGATGGGTCTGATATTTGTCTTTTTCTGCTCATTAGGAACCTCCCTCTTTGCAATGACCTTCCATTATGATAATAAAGATAATGCTGGCCTTACAATGACTATGGCCAGCACTCTCAGCAACCTCAAGAAAAGCCCATCTGATGCTGTGGATTTGTGTATGCCAAACTGACTTGATTATTTCCTAATTGTCTTTCTCTACAGTGGGTAATGCTATATTCCCAGAGACTCTGCCAGTAGGCTCAGCGACCTGGGAAGTCAGATAGCAAACTTTTCCAGTGAAAATTGAGACAATATAAAAGCATTGGGTAGTTTGGCCCTTTGTATGTCCTTGTATGTTGATGTACATACAGAAGTTTCCACTGCCATTCTTTTCGTCTCTTATTAGTTTCAACTACAGCTGGGCTTTGGCTTTCCTAACTCCAACATTGCATGCTTAGGTAACATCCCTATAATGCTCCTGGGTAGTCTGTCCACACCTCTGCCTGCCATAGGGTTCATTTTGGAGACTGAGCTCGGTCAGGAGGACCTTGTTCATGCTGACCTTCTGTGTGTGCATCAGAATGGCCTGTTGTTCTTTGAGGAAGACATCCTTGAAGATCTACCAGATCTCCTTTGCCTTTGACAGTAGTTTTTCATGGGATTTTTAGGCCAAACAGATCCCAGAACAAGCTGAATTCTATCTCCTGGAAGTCCATGGTTCTGATCTTTTTATTGTTTTACTCAATTTTCTCAGGATTTTAGATGCCAAAATCTCATGATCAATGCAAAGCTGACTTCAGCCTTCAAACCCCATGGAAAGCTCTTCCTTGTGTGTGAGTAACAAGTTATACAGAGAATCTTCCCTGATTGGTTCACTGATCACCTGGGTTAGATCTATGTTCTAATCTCTGTCTAGGATGTAGATGCTTTTTTTTTTTTTTTTCCTTTTCCTTAATTCCTTGTTAAAAACGTATTAACCTTTAAATTACAGACAGTAAATAAACAGACAGCTCAATAAATATTCAATCTGTTTCTCTGTTCAGGATTGAAATAAAAAGTATCATAGGATAATACAATAACTCAGGTTGGAGAGGACCTCAAGAGGTCATCTCCTGCAGGGTCAGAAGCTGTTGACCTCAAAATAGGGTGAGCTATGAGGTCAGACCATGTTACTGAGGGTCAGACTTTATCCAGTCTGGTCTTGAAAACTTCCAAGGACGGTGACAGCATACAACTTCTTTAGGTGATCAGATCTACTGCTTGTCTGTCCTCATAAGCCTTTTCTTGTATCTAGTCTGAACCTATCTTGGTTTAGCTTATGCCTGTTATTTCTTATCCTCTCACCCCTGTGAACAGCTTGGCTACATCTTCTTGATAACTTCCTCATGGGTACCAGTAGACTGTTGTTAAGTTCCCTCAAAGCTTTCTCTTCTCCATGCTGAACAAGTCCCATTCCCTCAGCCTTTCCACCTCTCCATACATCATATGATTCCTCAACATTTTATGCCAGCAAGTTTATTGTTTCCGAGTCAGTTTGCACCATTCTGTGACATCAGGACCAAGCTCTCCTTACACGTCATTCAGAGAACCTTTAGAACTTATTTTGAGACTGGAAATTCCACTGTGGTAACAGACTACCTGGAACTCAGGAATTGCACTGATGAATGGGGCAATGCCTAAAAACCCTATGGGAACCTAAGCTGATATCTTTAATATTTGGAATAGAGTGGGGGGGGACGACCGGGGGGGACATGTACACACGACACAAAAAAATGGCTAAGAAGCAGAGGACCCTAGCAAGATTTTCAGATAACATTAGGGAAGACCTCCTCATAAGACAGTAAGTATAGTAAAATTTTTAAAGGCTTTGTTTCTTTCATCAATTTAAACTGTGTAGACAAGCATCTTAATTTCTTAAAGATACAAGGTAGACATTAAAGGCATTAACACTATCAGACATATCATCTCACTGTAAAGAAAACTCCCACTCAGAGATCACTGTGTCCTGCTACCACCTTACATATTTGTTAATTTCTGAATAACTCTAATGATTACAGCTGTTTACAATTTGACCATGGGATAAAGTTAATATTTTCTGCATATACATTCATATGTGCTTGTTAATAAACCCCACCTCCCCTGCAGGATTTTTTTCCCCTGCTATATCTGACTATGCCAAAAGTAATGTACACGGTGGCATTATAACTTTCTGATGTTGTATTTTATTACAATACGGAAATGTTATCTTATTCCTTTGGATACAGGGAAAATAAGATAATATATATCCTATTTAAATGTCCACAACTGAGGTTCATGACTTAAGTGATTGAAGCTGACCAAATGGTTTAAAAACTAATTTCCCACAGTATTGCTTAAGTGGGATATAAATAATACAGATTTTTGATCCATCTTTTAGCTCAGGGATGAGTTTCACAGATTTTTTAATTTATGTGAGCTGCATGACTAAGGACTTCTAAATTGCCTCCAGACACTTTTAGCAACACTAGAAATGGGTGGAACTCTTTTCCTGCATGGGTTAGGGCTTTTTTTCAATTGGTAACTTTTGTGAATTTTTCAACTATTTTTATTGAACATGATCATGTATTACAATCTGTCTTTTATTTGAACTCTTGTATATTTACCTCTAATATACATATATGTAAATGAAGAAGTATTTAGAGATATACAAGAAGCCAAGTTTGTACTCACATGCAGAGCTGGAAGAAAAAATGATCAGGTAGTGCAAGCTGTCAAAGAGGCTTCAAGAATTCAATAGGTTGAATCAGTTAAGGATCAGTTGATGAAGAGAAGATAGAGAATATATCTCATAGAAAAAAAAGGATCCTACATTTCAGCATTGAAATAAAAAGGCTGTTGAGTGGTTTAATGCAGTAAGAAATTTGTATATCATCCAAATCCTGGAAATCCTGACCCAAATGTTCCAGCTGTTTCTGGGCAGTCTCCAGTAATTCAAAACAGGAAGTAGTTTGTTTCTGTGATGGTCAATGTCACCAGAAGAATCTTGAATTTGGAGGGTTTAGAAGCACTAATTGGTTTATTTTGACTGATTATTTGTCAAATATTTTGACAAATGTTAAGGAAACCTAGAGAGTGCTGCAGATCTAGTACCACATATTCTTTGCAGAGGTTGACATAAAGTTTACAAGATCCCTAAGAAAGTTTCACAAAAACTGTTACTGCTTTTAGCAAACTTGCCTTTGTACATTATTTCTAATCAGAATAAGTGAGGAATTCACAATCTAGCCCCGATATTAAACATGCCATAGAACAGAAACAGTAGATATGAACTATCTACTCTATTTCAAGCATTTGAGTAAGGCAAATGTCATATCTATAACCAAAAGCATTCTAAAAATATTACTCTCTTTACCCAGAGATTGTGTAAACGATAGCTCAAATCTAGAGCTGTTAGATGAAAGAATATCAGAGGAATCCATGATGGCAGTTCTCACTTGGTTTAGAGCTGACTTGCAATACGTGCTAGATCTGGCAATAAAAATGTGGGAACTGGGAAATATTTGCAGACTTCCAGGCCTAATCTTGCCCTAAAAGCCACACTGCTCTTAGTTTGTTGTACTACTTTTATTGCCACATTGCTTGTGAAAGGCAGTCATGTATCGAACTGTGCTAACTATCTTGTTCTTGCTTGACCTCTTTTGGTCCAAGCTATGGCTGCAAATTCAAGTTTCACAATACTGAGTCATCATGCTGCTCTTTTCCCTTCCAGATTGGTTCAAGGCAGACATGATGCTTTCCTGGGGACGACACACTGTAATTGAAATTCATTCTCTTGATTACAATGCCTCTTCCAAGTGCATTTTCTGAAAGAATAAGAGGTAATTTCACAGAATCAAAAAATCATCTGGGTTGGAAATACCTTGAAGATCATTTAGTTCAACCATTAACCTAACACTGACGGTTCCCAACTACATCATATCCCTCAGCGCTATGTCGACCCAACTCTTAAACACCTCCAGGGATGGGGACTCCACCACCTCCCTGGGCAGCCCATTCCAACGCCTAACAACCCCTTCTGGAAAGAAATGCTTCCTAATATCCAGTCTAAACCTTCTCTGGTGCAACTTGAGGCCATTACCTCTTGTTCTATAGCTTGTTACTTGGTTAAAGAGGCTCATCCCCAGCTCTCTGCACCCTCCTTCCAGGCAGCTGTAGAGGGCGATGAGGTCTCCCCTCAGCCTCCTCTTCTCCAGACTAAACACCCCCAGTTCCCTCAGCTGCTCCCCATACGACCTGTGCTCCAGGCCCTGCACCAGCTCCGTTGCCCTTCTCTGGACACGCTCGAGTCATTCAATGTCCTTTTTGGAGTGAGGGGCCCAAAACTGAACATAGGAATCGAGGTGCGGCCTCACCAGTGCCGAGTACAGGGGTCAGATCCCTTCCCTGTCCCTGCTGGCCACGCTATTGCTGACGCAAGCCAGGATGCCATTGGCCTTCTTGGCCACCTGGGCACACTGCTGGCTCCTGTTCAGCCGGCTGTCAATCAACACCCCCAGGTCCCTCTCTGACTGGCAGCTCTCCAGCCACTCCTCCCCAAGCCTGTAGCGCTGCTGGGGGTTGTCGTGGCCCAAGGGCAGCCCCCGGCATTTGGTCTTATGGAAACTCCTCCAGCTGGCCTCAGCCCATGGCTCCAGCCTGTCCAGGTCTCTCTGCAGAGCCTCCCTACCCTCGAGCAGATCAACACTCCCACCCAACTGGGTGTCATCTGCAAACTGACTGAGGGTGCCCTCAATCCCCTCGTCTAGATCATCAATAAAGATGTTAAACAGGAGTGGCCCCAACACCGACCCCTTGGGGACACCACTCGTGACCGGCTGCCAACTGGGTTTAACTCCGTTCACCAGAACTCTTTAGGTCTGGCCATACAGCCAGTTTTTTACCCAGCAAAGTGTGCGATTGTCTAAAACTCAAGCAGCCATTTTTGCCAAGAGAATGCTGTGGGAAATGGTGTCAAAGGACTTACTAAGGTCAAGATACACAACATCCACAGCCTTTCCCTCATCCAGTAAACAGATCGCCCTGTCACAAGATTAGATCAGGTTTGTCAGGCAGGACCTGCCTTTCATAAACACATGCTGACTGAGCCTGATCATCTGGTTGTCCCACATGTGTTGTGTGATGGTACTCAGGATGAGCTGCTCCATCAGCTTCCCGGGCACTGACGTCAAGCTGACAGGCCTGTAATTTCCCGGATCATCCTTCCGACCCTTCTTATAGATGGACGTCACATTGGCCAATTTCCAATCTGTCGGGACCTCTTTGGTCAGCCAGGACTGATGGTAAATGATGGAAAGTGGCCTGGCGAGCACCCCAGCCAGCTCCTTCAGCACCCTCGGGTGTATCCCATCCAGTCCCATAGACTTGTGTGTGTCTGTGTGATGCAGCAGGTCACTGACTGTCTCCTCCTGAAGTACGCGGGGGTCGTTCTCCCAGTCTCCATCTTCTTACTGAGGAGGCTGGATTCCCTGAGTATATCTCAGTACAACAACAAATTTCCGTGCTTGAGACAGTATTTCTTCTGAAGGTGAAAATTATCTAGCATCTGCTGAGATTATAAATGCTCAGTTTATACAAGTATTGCATGGTTAATGCCTAATATAATGCTTTTGTAATAGTTGCACTTCCCCTTCAGCAGTAATATTATATAGTCCTTTCAAAAATAAAAATAGAAGATAGTATGAACGAATTGGTATGAAACAAATAAAACTTAAGGCTATGAAAGAACAAAAAAACCCAATGGTGTCAGCACCTAGTGCTCCTACATTATGCATTAGTTGTCTTAATACTTATTATTTAAATGCACAACAATACTATTTGAAAGATCTTTTTATGACTTTCTAGTATCCTTTTTTCTGGTAAATCTGTGGAACTTTTTGCTTTTAAATGACTGACCAGTGCAGAGTTCCTTAAATCAACAATTTACGGTACTTAAGAAAAATTTTAAATTGCAGTTTAATAATTTAAAAATTTGGTCTCACATATGCAAACTTGTATCCTTTTATTTACTCATGTGAACAACTTCACATAATTTATCAGGATTACTCACAGCAATTATATTAAACATGCACATGGAGATCAGTAGTATGATCTTCCTAGATCCCTTCCAATTCTATTTTCTAAGGTTTCTTTCAAGTCTCCCCCTTTTAGTATTCTCATTCAGCAACTTGCTCACCTGTGAGGTATATAAAGGAGGCAAATCTTACTTGTTGAGAATTGTATCATTGCTTTAAAATGAAGAAGGGGCAATATGGACATTTTGTTATTACAATGTTTATCTTCAATTAACAAAACCTTTAGGTAGCCTTCACTAACTCTTAAGTATGAAAATTAATTCCTGAAATTAATCCTTAATATATCTTCATGGTGTCTCTTCTACAAAATTAAAGAGTTTTTTTCCTTATTTCAGTTGCAACTGCTCTAGAAACAGCAAAATAATATAAAGAAAAGTAAACTGGACATTAGGAAAAGAATTTTCACAGTGGGAGTGGTCAGACAGTGGAATAGGCTGCCCAGGGAGGTGGTGGAGTCACCATCCCTGGGTGTGTTTAAGGGTCGTTTGGATGAGATGCTGCGGGATACGGTATAGGGGATAACTCTGTAGAGTAGGGCTGATGGTTGGAGTCAATGATCCCAAGGGTCATTTCCAACCTGAATGGTTCTGTGATTCTATGATTCTAAATGTAACTTTTTAAGATATGCAAAGTATAAAAATACTTTTCTAATATATAGAAATTATAAAGGCCCCCTGATATAAAGGGTCTTTTTCTCCTACAACATGCCATCCACAGATAAAGAATGAAAGAGTATCATACCCCAGGTCCCACATATAAGCTATTTTACTGAGAATATGCAATGAGGTGACATAAATCTCATAACAATTTGACATTGTAGAAAGTCTCAAAGAGTTTATCAATATTAATTCCAAACAAATTGATTTTAATTTCTCTTCATACACTTGTGTTGTTTCTTCCAGTGTTGCTATGATCAGCATGTATTCTGGACACTCTGATTTTCATAGTAATAGATTGAAAATGCACATATACTTTGCTTGTCTGTGTGGAAGCTGATAAAGCTTTGCCCCAGCGGCTCTATTTGGTCTTAAGTGTTACTGAAAGATTTTCAAACTAGCGAGGCCAGGGTCATAGTTTCTGAGAGTAATGAAATAATTCATGTCAGTATGATCCTGTCAACAATCCAATACCACTGATAGCAACCTACTTAAGAATCCTGATTTCAGAATTCAGGGGAGATTGTGGAAAACAGCTGGGGGCACAAGAGGACTGAGTTTGTGGACACCCAAGTGAACATGGACTCACCCAATTCTTGTCCACCCTGAGGATACCCTTAAAGCAGGTCAACATACATGTCAAGGATGGCAAGTCAACCTAATACTCTGTCCTGATCCTCCTGACATGTGACCAACTCCTGGAAAGACCTTTCAGGATTACAGCCTGATGCAAAATATGCTAGAAGAAGCTAAGAGAACAACTTCCAGCTTTTCAAACGATCATATATTTTTCTCCTTGTAACAGTTTGACCTACTTGATGAAGGATATCTTCCTCTTAAGCATTATCTTCTTTAAGCTAAGAAGTCCCAGCTTGTTCAACATTTTCAGATCATCCATACTATACTTCAGCTTCTTTCTTTTTTTATCATCTGAGCTTCCATTAAGTGCTTTACATCCTTCATGAAACTGAAGCTTTCTTAATAGGATACAGTGTTCCAGACTTACCTTGCTTTATACTACATAGCAGAATTACTTAATATGTCTGTTTATACTTCACAGAGTGATGTTTATCTCTTTTCACAGTATCCTGACACTGTTATGTCACTGTCATCTCATCATCCTCCATAGTTTCTTACATGTTTTTTTGCAAACTGCTAGAGAGTCACTTCCACTGATCCCATCCAATTTTCATATTGTTTATTATTCCTGCATAGGATTACTTTTCACCTTCTTCTGGCGAATTTAATTATTTTCATATCTTTCTCTAAGTAGTTTTGTAATTTTATTTCCTTTTGAAAGCTTCACTGAAGTCAAAGTAAGCAAATTTATAGCTTTCCCTCTGTCCAAAAAGAGCAAGAAATAGTGGACTTCTGCAGAGGAGATTCTGATTAGATATTCAGGAAAGATTTCAACTGCTAAGAACAGCAGAAGAGTGGGATAGAGTGGGTGTGAAATCTTCACTGCTAAAGGTCTTTCAGATCAGGATCGACAGGCATCTGTCAGGAGTGACATAAGTACAGGCACAAAAGTACTTTATTCTGGTAATGGAATAGATGAGGCTCCTTCCAGTGATTCTCTGCACATAGGAAACCAAGAATTGTTTTCAACTGCACAAGGCTGCAGAGTAATTTTACCACAGACCAAGTGAAAGAAGTTCAATTAAAGAACAAAAGCTACATTTTAATCACATTCATCTTCATGGGGCCTTCAAAACTAATACCTAAGGATTTCCAAGGAATCTGAGGCATCAGGTGTTTGGAAATGTAGATGTACGTAGAAAGAAGCTATTGTCTGAATTGCTTTAAAGCATTTTTATACAAAGACGAGGCATTAAAAATGATCTTTAATTAAAGGTGATTTTTTTCCACAAGAGATGCTATTGACTAATTTTAATTTGTTATTTAAAATTGTTTTAGGGATGTTCAAAAATTTGCTTCCCCTTCTGGAGAAGGGCATTACACACCTCTTCATGTGTGTTTTCTCTTTCAAACTTCATTTTAGAGTCTTAGTTTACATCTGAGCAGAAGCAACAGAAAGTATCAAGGCCTGTTGATACAATCATAAGTTTTCATAGTGATATTCTGTGGGGAACAAGAGTAAAATAAACTTAACACTTCACATGGTAACTACAAAGCATCAACTAAGATGTGAGTCAAATCCAGCATACTGGGTGGAAGGGAGAGCAGTCTGTCTTCTACAGTTGGTAACGCTTCAAGTGCTGGACTTTATTATTCTCTGGTTTCTGCAAAATATCCTCACGCTTTTAAAAATAATAAATCCTAACTTTCAAATCTAATGCAAGCAAAGTTCACCCAAGGGATCAAGAAGTCAACCTGTATTTCACGATCAATCATTTCCCCTACGGTATTCCTTTTATTCTAGCAAAAAGGATCCTTTGACAAGGTTAGTTCTTGCAACAGTATGAAATGTGTAACTGCAAGCATGTCATAAAAAGTAACTGCAAGTAAAGAAATATTATGTTTGGTCATGATATAACAGCAACTAGAATTATACCAAAATTATTGTAAATACCTATGCAGAAATAAACTGCATTCTTGCTTCTTTTTCCTGGGAAATCACATGTACAGATATTTTCCCCTCTAAGTTCTGGAGCAGAGAAAGTATTATACCATTGCCCAAAGGAATATTGGATGCAAATTCATAAAGCTTTGGGGAAGCATGTTTATTTCAAAACTGCAGCTTTCTCTTTCAACTGCTTTAAGTAAAGGAAAATACAATATTCAAATCTGAAACAGTAGGTACAAAATGGGACCTCTTATGTCTTAAAATTTGCATTTACAGATAGCATTCTTTTGCTTAAAAACAACTGATTCCCAAACATGTGATTGAGATAAGCCAGAACAATTGCTTGCAGCATTGCTATAGAAGAGCCAAACGCAAGCTTCTAAAAGGAACCTAACAGTTTTTAAATTAGTTTCTTCTCAGGTTACTAGAGATCTCAGTGTGACTACCATAGCTGTATTTAAATCCTTAGGCCATTTTGCTAATAGCAGTGTAATGTTGTGCATAACGTACATTACAAATACATGTACATTTAAACGAGCAATTTAGTATACAACCCAAAAGCACTCATTTTAGTTCTGAAGCTAAACTCTAAACACATTTGAATGCTGCTTTTTTTCAGTTGAAGATAGAATTTGTAAGTTGGGCTCTAAAAGCCACTTTCCCAATAAAATGGAGTGCTGCCATGCATGTGATCTGCTGTGGCAAATCTCAGGGACCGCTATTAAGCTAAACTGAACAAATAGTTTTATGTACTAGCAATAACATGCTCCTCTTTCCTGTCTCCTGCCCCACCAATATTCTGCTTATGAAACAGCTGCAGGGTCATGCAGCCTCACAGAGATAGTCTCAGCTCAGCTGTTATCTTTCATGTGAGATGTTAACCTAAAAACAAGAAGATAACACTATCACAAGGAGATCTAACAGGAGAGCAATGGTGTACAATAAATGACATATTAGACATGGTCAAGGAAGTATAAGTAAGCAAAACGACTTTGCAGCAGAGGATTATGTACTAGGTAAAAGAGGGTTGGAAGGTTCAAGAAATGCGGTAAGGCAGATGTAAGAAATGCCTTGAAATTGTGACTTGAGTCACAAATATGGGTATAAACTTTCTCACAACTTGAACTTCTAAATCCTCCAAATGTTTATGTCATTACATAAAATCAAGAGATTATCAGCTGGCATGTGACAACTGTTGGTAAAAGTACTATACAGGAGTATGAATCAAGAAAAAAAAGCTCAGTTATCTTAAAATAATAGAGTATCTGTTTTTATAAAAAAACATTAATCCAGCAAAAGAAGGAATTAAAACTCCAGCAAATAAATAGGTTAGGCTTGAAAAACAGCAGATTAGAACTAAGGTCATACAACCATTAATTTTTTTTTATAGTTGATGCACACTCTAAAAGTTTCATAAGGTAAAAGAAAATGAGTCATTATTAGAAAATGTTGTTTAATTTGATCTAGTTTATTTGACTAGAAAAACAAACTTAAGAGTCACAACTAAATAACACCATTAAGGACAAAAGAGAATTAGGATCCATATTTCAGGGGAGTTTTGGCATTTGTAGCTTCTTCTGCTCCAGAACAGACATAAAACAACAAAAAATGAGGTTATGCTGAAGACTGCATGCAATTCTGGCACCTCTTTGCATTTATCTACTTAGTGACTTTTAGGAGTAAAGGGCTCCACAAGAGCAGCATTTTAATGCAGCTCTAACACCATCTCGTCCATACCATGCATGCAGAGCACTCTTTGCTTTGAAACCAATTCCCCATTTCTTTTCAAAGGGAGCCAGCTGCACTGCTTGAAAACAGAGCCAAAGAGAATTTTCTCTTTTGAACAGCAAGAATCATCACAGAATTTGTTCCCATGTAGCACTTCTGGGCTCTATTTTGTTTTGACATGATCTATTTCTCCTCTTGCATTCCCTTTACATTAGATCTTGCCTAGTGAATCAATCACATTCCTTCTATACATATTCCTTATATTAGATCTATCAAGAAAGCTAATGTCTATCTTTTAATTAATAGCACTTTGCTTCTGGCTCCAACCTCACATAGAGTGGGATGTGTAACTTCTACCAAACTTTCAAAAGTGTAGCGTGTGCATAACATTGCATTTATACTCGTGGGTACCTTTTGCATTGCAGTATGTTCACAGACTTCCTGCTGTCTTTTGCTTAGCTGCAACAGATAGGAGCCATATGCCTCCCCTCCTCTTTTTAAAATAATAATATGTAAACACATGCTAGAGAACACCATTTAGTCTTATGAACTAAGAGGTGGGGAAAAAATTAATAGCTTATCAACTGTCTCTTGCTGCTTCTTCTTGTTTGAAAAAAACATCACCATTGGATTCCTGAGCTCAAACCTAGGCTCACCAGATTATCAACTCCGAAGATTATGTTGTAGGATGCTTAGAAAAGGGGTATTGAGCCAGCCACCAGCAATCAGGCACAGTCAACCTGGGATCACAACGGGAAGGTCCTGTTTAACTAATTTTGTATTCTTCTATGATAAGGTCACCTGCCTAGTGGATGAAGGGAATGTAGTTCTTCTGGATTTTAGTAAGGCTTTGGATGCTGTCCCTCACAGCACCCTTCTGGACCAGTGACCCAACTACGGGATGGATGGGTTCACAGTGTGCTGGGTGAAGAACTGGCTGAAGGGCAGAGCTCAGAGGGTTGCAGTGAATGGGGCTACATCCGGCTGGCAACTGGTCCCCAGTGTTGTTCCTCAAGGTTCAATTCTAAAGCCAGTTTTGTTCAATATATTTATCAATGATCTGGATGCAGGAGTTGAATGCACCATTAGCAAGTTTGCTGATGATACCAAACTGGGAGGGGCTGTTGACTCTTTTGAGGGACAAGAGGCCTTGCAGAGGGATCTAGATTGAAGAATTGGGTAATGGTAAGTGGCATGAAATTTAACAAGTCTAAATTCTGAATCCTGCACCTTGGGTGGAGTAAAGGTGGGCAGAAGTACAAATTGGGAGAGGAGTGGCTGGAGAGCAGCCCTGCAGAAAGGGGCCTGGGGGTGCTGGTGACCGCAGGCTCAGTATGAGCCGGCAGTGTGTGCCCTGGCAGCTGAGGGGGCAAACCACACCCTGGGGTGCATCCAGCAGAGCACCACAGCCGGTCAGAAGAGGTGATTATCCCACTGTATTCAGCGTTGGTGCAGCCTCACCTTGGGTACTGTGTGCGGTTCTGGGCCCCACAATTTAAGAAGGGTGTGAAGGTCCTTGAATGTGTCCAGAGAAGGGCAAAATCTGGTGACAGGGCTGAAAGGAATGTCCTATGGGGAGTGACTGAGGACTTTGGGCTTGTCTAGTGTGGAGAAAAGGAGGCTGAGGGGCAACCTCACTGCTCTCTACAGCTTCCTGAGGAGGGGAAGCAGAGAGGGAGGTGCTGAGCTCTTCTCCCTGGGATCCAGTGACAGGATGTGCGGGAATGGTTCAAAGCTGCCCCAGGGGAGGCTTAGACTGGACATTAGGAAGAATTTTTTTACTGAGAGGGTGTTCAAACACTGGAACAGGCTTCCTAGAGAGGTGGTTGGTGCCCCAATCCTGTCAGTGTTTAAGAGGCATTTGGACAATGACCTTAACAACATGCTTTAACTTGGTCAGCCCTGAACTGGTCAGTTGGATGAGATGACCGTTGTAAGTCCCTCACAGCTGAAATAGTTTGTTTTACTCAATTCTAATCACACCATCATTTCAAGACAGATAATTATGATGATCTTAACTGCAGCTAGCTGCAGATAGTGAATCACAAAGTTATCTTGGTTAGATGTTTCTACCAAGACCATTTTTTAACCTAGAAATAGATATCGAATAAGCTAGTGTGTGGGAGCATAGGCCTGTGTCTTGCTCCATATTCATCCTTCCTCTTCTGATTGCCTGTTCCTGCTCCACACACTTGTATGAAAGACAGGAGTCATATGAGAAAAATCTTGACTTAAGAAGGCTAAGATATCTCATAGACAAGGAAGAACTAGTTTCATAATGAAAGATTAAATTCATCTGGAAGCTATAGCAGAACAGTCATTTGTTATGAAAAACTAACATGTTTTACATGTTAGAGAGAATCTCTCCCTAGCAGAGCATAGAGAAGATTGGAAATCCCTGAGGTGTGAAAGGTAGAAAAGCCAACAGCTAGCTGATGGAACAGATCAAGAAAAATTCTCCTATCTAATCTCACGGTAAGTAGCTCCCTTTTGGTTTTGTCTCCCTTTTCTTCACCGATAACATGAGATTTTCCAGCTGTGATGGTTACTTTGATGGATGGGGAAATCAGAATGCTCTGGAGGTTGTGAATAAAGTTTCTTTGTCTTACTGTACTTTGTCTGAAGAATGATTTTAGCTGTGTAATATTAGGGTATTCCTCACAGAATGGCGTAGTGATTATACAGATCTCTACACTGCAAAATCCTTCTTTCTGAAATTCAATAAGCATTTTCCAGCAAAAGCTGTGCTTGCTGGGTGGGGACCTGGCATTACAGATGTTCCTGAGGGAGAATATCCATCTCTGGGATCCCAGAGATCCCCATCCCTGCTCAAAGAACATATTTACCAAAAAGCTGTTTACGTAACCCATGCTTCAGTAAATTCAGTCTTTAATTGAGCTGTGCTGTATTGCTGGAAAAAATATGGCAAACAACAATGTTCTGTTGATAGGCTATGGATAAGAAATCTCAAAATTTTTTTGGAGGAGAACATAAGTGAGACTGCCACAAGTAGACTGAGCAGTATATATTAGAAAAAATATTAGTCTACTATTTAGAGGTTTCTCTAGTCTGTAGGCTCCTCCTTTTGTTTCGGATTTAGCTGGTTAGTATGTTTTGCTAAGTACAGTCTTTTTTATATTGTTTCTGAACATGTGCTCCCTCGAAAAATTCTTTTCAAACTCTGTTGAAGAATCTTAACAGCAAGGGTTGTTGAAACCAATTTTAATACATTCATTTTACTTTTTTTTTAAGGGGAAAAATATATCTATACTGGTAGTGTGAATGTTCATTAACTAGCTGGGATTAATTAAACAACTGCGAAAGACTGCCAAATTAAATGAATTCAAGTAAAAGGAAGCATTACTCACAGGTTTCAACCATCTACCTTAGATTAAATAGGCATCAGATAACTGGAAGTAGCAGAACTTTGTTCCACTGTGAAAATATCTCACGTCTTTACATTCAAGAGGTGAAATCAATGTACTGGACTGGCTACAGTTAAATAATTGACACCCCACTGGAGAAACAGATGAGGCAATCCTGAACAAATAGGGACAGCCTAATAAAAGACTGAATTGTATGCAGCAGCATAAAGCGGTTGTTTTAATGGATTTGGAAAGGGTTTTGTTTAAGGCAGTGAATGACAAGATTTACTAGAACTGTGAAGAGGCAGCATAACATAGGGCATATATTTTCCTCACCTTTAGAGAAACTATCACTTTATTCAGTTAAGAATATATAGGAAATGGGGAAAATACATGCCTTTATAAAAATATTGTACTGAGTTGTATAATAACACATACATAAAAAGAAATCAGTTAAAAGATGGAGAAATGTTTCAAAAATTAAATACCAAAATATTGTACAGAGCTGTTCTATACCTTCTTGAAAATGTCAAAAAAAAAAAAAAAAAAAAAAAGGTACTTAAGAAAATACAGAGTAAAAATCATTAAATAATAGGTTCTATGAATCGCAAACTAAAGGTCTGTATTCTTACTAGGCACAGCCCTGTCACTGCATTACATTCTGTGGAGTGGGGTATCATGGAATCTTATTCAAAGAACCTCATTCTACAACCAGATTTTTCCTAGTGCCCTACTTTTGTGACACAACATCACTTTTTCACCCGTTTTTCTTTAAATATTGTTAGAAAAGAGAGAAACTTGTACGTGTATTGGAAACCATCAGTTTCTGTATCAGCCATTGAAAAATTTAATACTAATAAAAGGTTGGGTAGGTGTCCTGGATACGATTCAAACCAAAACCAACTTCATTTTCCCTTAAAGGTTTATAAAAGGACATATTGCTTGCCCTGACTTCATCAGCTGTGAAGTTTCATGTGTTCAGGCATAATAAACAAAATACTTTTGTAGAGCTGTATGCTTATAGAGACAAAAAACCTTAGAAGCTAGAAATCATGATTTCAGAAGCACTCAGAGAATAGGAAAAAACCCCACAGTTCGTGTCTTCTGTTCTTATTCTAACAGAATTTTATATTCAGAAAAAGGAAGTTCCCCATTCCAGTCCTTTCTTCCTCTCCCATGTTTTTCCCCCCTGCAAACACCTAAAAAAGTTACACATGAAAAATGAAGACTCTCATTGTGCACTATTAATTTCAGCTTCGTTTGCATGCTTAATCTCTGAAGTGTGATGAGGTATGGGGAAGAAAGTAGGTTTTCTGTATAAATTTCAGAAGTTTATTTCCTTGATTCATTCTTTTCTTCCTTACATATAGGTTGAGTCAACATGGGAACACTTTCAAATAGAAATTAAAGACTTTTGCAAATTAATTTCATCACATTGGGAACAACACGATGGTAGAATATTGATTTTTCTATATAATCTTTGAGTTTCATGTTTCATAGGTGGGAGTGTTTAAAAGGAACAGCATACATTTTTTTGCTAAAAATATGAAGAGGATTTTCTTAAAACCTCTCAAAGTCTACTACGATGGCTGATAATTTTTTCTGATTTTTCTTTAGTGTTTTCCTCTCCTCAGAGCGAGGAAAAACTTCTTCCTTTGTCACATGCTAAAATAGCTGTCAAATTCAAGACAGCATAACTGTTCATAGTAATCTACAGAACACCATATAATATTTTGAGCAGAATATTAAAGCTTCTAAAAAGGTTTTTTATACCTTTTCCTTCTTGTAAATGAACTTTATAAGCATGAACATTAAAACCCATATGTTTACTCAGAATCTGAATGTGTGTGCTATGGTTATGAATGTATTTTTATGAAAGATCTTAATTCAAGCTAAGCATTCAGTCATAAATTAAACCTGGTAGTGCCTGCGTCTGTGTACAAGGCATACAAAGTGTTCCGATTTTGTTTACTCGACATTTTGGGGATGTAGTTATAAGGCTGTGTTATCAAAGACTATTCAATTTTTTAAAAAAAATCTGGTATTTCTAGATAAAAACATTTAGCATCACATGCATCATAGTATAAAGACTTCTGTATATAGATAATATTGTCTAATTCTTAACAGACCTCATTATGCAGTTAGCAAACTACGAAGCAGAAGAGGAAATAATATGAGCTGTGCCATTCCTTCTATATGCTTCAGCTCACATAATGCTTTCTATTTCATCTAGAACTGATTGTAGTGAACAGAACTCGACTGTCATAAGGAGCTGCGAATGTGTTCCCTTTCCTACCACAACACTCTGGAAAGCAGAAGTGAAACATCCCGTAATTGGTGAATCACAACAGTAAAAGCACTTTGTCTGCAAACCATAAGAAGGTGACTGAATTGAGATGAAATGACTAAATTTGGGCTATTCTGGGGTTTCACTCCCATGGCTATTTTCATTCATTTACTTCTGCTGGTTTGGACAGAAACACACCCTTCCCTAAGCTTCCTGCAGATGTGCTCAGGATGTATTCAGGACTAAGAAACAGTCAACAGTCAAATGGACTTGGATGATCTCACACAGTTGAACAATGCAGACTCCCATTGTCTTCGCAAGGAGCTCTGGGAACATATGCTGTCCATTTTCCAAATCTTACTAACATTTTGCAGAAAAATGCTAAAACCATGGGAAACACTTACTATTGACACTGACTCCAACAGACGCAGTTTATGTGATACATGGGCAACTGCAAGACTGATTCTTTTTTAATCTGACTACTCCAAAAGAACGTTGTGAGGCAAAGATGAAACAGGAATAGGAGTGGAAAACAGTACAGGCTTATGAAAAAAGTGTGCAACCTTCAACTATGAATAAACCTACCACACCTATAGGTCTCTACCAATGTGCAGCCTGTATGAGTTACAAACTCCCAACTCCGTGTTGCCTCTCTCCCAGCCCTGGAAGCGATGTGATCCCTTTGGAGAAGACCAAGGCACTCCCAGCTCAGTACAATCTCTAGCAGGCTGTCCTCAGCAAGTAAAACAGATACTGTTGTCACAACATAAAGCTTACATCTCCCATAGAAGACAAATTTTCCTTGTGAAATGTGCAACAGCAGCTGATAAAGTGCATACAAGATCATTTCTGAGTGGAATTTTCTATTATAAGTTCCAAAGGCTCAAACAACTGCTCTGAGAGAAATATATCTAGCTTTTGATCCTCTTGTTCTGAGACATAATAAAATCTTTCCACATTTTAAACTGCCTTTTCATATGTTTTGCTGTCTTTCCAATGTTGGTGCCCTTTCATTCATGCAAAAGCAGCCTGCATTTCACATGAGTCTTTCCACAGTCTGGATCTCTGGAATTTTCAGATCTCTGTGGAAAATATACAAAGAAGTTTGCAGTAAGTTGTCAATGTCTCCCTCTAAGTTTTATTTTTCCAGAGGAGTTCTTAACTGCTTCGCTGTCTAATCATTCACTAATTTTGCCTCAGTGGCCACTTCACTAGGAACATTTGAAGTAACTGTAGGCAGCTACATTTTGTACCTTGTAATTTGACTCTGGTTTCTTTTAAAAATGTCTGAGTGTTTATCACGGCACTCTGGCTCACGCTGCTCTAAGTCATGTTCTGCCACCGGCAGTTCAGTCTTCATCCTAGCCATCACAGTCTCTCAGTCTGGCGTTTCAGGCCATTAATAAAAACATTTGAAAGCATAACTATGTATGCAATATTATTGACACATATACAGGTAAACCTGTATTAATAATATTATCACTTTTAATTATAAGAACATTAGAGCTGTAATATAATTGTAAAAGTCATAATCATTATATTACAGTTAAAAATACACTGTATAATGTAATAGAATAATGTTAATAGTAATAATAAAGATCACATTCATTATGCAAGCAATTAAATGGTGATGCAACCAATATGAACTAATTCTTATGATAGCAATATTACTTATAATATTTCCTGGATTTGCTGTGGTAATGTTCCGTTGTTAAATGTTGTTTGATTCCATGTTTTATATCTTAGTATGTTCTGTTAAATCTGCTTAGCCATGAAGAATACGTATTTTGACTCCTCCTTTCTGTATGCATCATCCTACTTTCGAACGTCCCACCCAGTGACAGGCCAATCTTTTTTCCAAAAGTTATGACAGGCGATAACTGCCTGTCCTGGTTTTGTCCAGGATAGAGTTAACTTTCCTTGGGCTGAGAGGGAGCACAGCTACAGGGCTGGGTCATCACTGGAGTATTTCATACCATGTGACATCGTGCTCAGTGTATATAGGCGGACAGGGGCTCTCTCTGGGTTGGCGTGGCAGGATTTGTTGTTGGTGTGGTCGATCGGATTGCTGCTGGGGGGTGGCAGGCTGTGTACCCGTCACTGCACTCAGTAAGCAACTGCTGCATTTTACCCATTTGGTATTTACATCTTGTCACTGTTGTGGTTTTTTTGTTCTTTTTGTTCCTCCCCTTTTTCACTGGGGAAAGGGAAAGGGGGAGGTGAACATTTGGCTACATGGCGATTGGCTGCCAGCTGGGTTCGAACCACAACACTGCCCATTACCAGTGAGACAGGTTCATACAAATCGCCCCTTCCCCCCCAAGATGAGAGATACGTAATTCGAGAATTGCCTTCATTAAGTTGTAGAAGCAGTTCTGAACTAGCCAGCTAATACAGCCTTATTTTTTTTTGTCTTCCCAGAGGAGATTTTTACCCTGAGGCAACCAAAACTGCATGGAATTTAGTACTTTTCTCTCCACACCTTTTCCTTAGTTATTAAAAGCTTTATTCTGCAGAGTCTCAGTGGAGGTAACAATAACAATATCCCAGCCTTAGGTCTATGTAAGACCTGAGAATATGTTTTTTTGCTATATTTCTCTCTCAGTGATATTCTGACAGTTTAATTAAAATTATTCACCAAGTAACAGTTTATATTCTATAATAAAATTATAAAACTTCCTGAAATACACGTATTAATACAGGCTACCAATGTGATAAAATCTTCAAAGAACCCATAGGCACCTACAATTTTACTGCCAGCCCACAGTCAAATAGGCCCATATGCACTAACCCCAGCATGGTCTGCACACCTGGCCTCTAGAAGACAACACAGATCAGCATTTGCATCATGCCAGCAGCCTGAGCCCTGTACAGGCTTTAGATACAGGGGAGGGGAACCAGATGTATTACCTTGGCAATCTGTTTGTTGGCCAAGATCAGACAAACTTATTGCCAACTTCTGCAGCCTCAAGCACAAGCTGACTGCTCTCACCTGTCTGCCTAACTTCTCTCTCTGACAGTCTAAATTTATCTTTGGGTGCTTGATGAGCAACAGAGCTGAGCACCATCTCAAGCAAGCTATGCCTTTGGTGTGTTTGTTAAAGACTAATGTATAGCCAAAGACTATACACACTTCAGAAATCAGTCATCACTCAACCTCAAAAAGTCCCTAAGAAAAGCATGGAATCATTTTTCTCATCTGGAGGAACAGACACTTTGTTGTGTGACTACAATTGAGGAAGTCCGAGCTCAGGGAAGAGAAAAGAAGGACTAATTAGAAAATAGTCAAGTATTTCACCCAAATCAATTACTCACTGTAAGCCTTACCCCTTTTTGGACACAGTGCAGTAATTAATTACTTTTGTAATTATTTACCTTTTACCAGTAGTTACCAGTAATTAGTTACCTTTTCATTCTCCCAGAAACCATTAGACATTCTGAGCCCATAACTAGAGTTTTTCATTATGGGACATGTTAATAAAATCACAGGCATAGTTGTCCAGATTACGGTGTTAATAAACATTGTCATTTTAAAAAGAGAGTGTTCTGGATTAAATCACTGTAATTTTTCTCAGTTGTGTATTTCTGCACCACCTTAGCTTTTTCTCCTTCTTGTCTATCCTTCACATATCTAAAGGCATATGAAGCTCTAGGTTCTAGCTATTTTCATGAGCAGGGTTTATTCATAACCTATCACCACAGCCAAGTTTGTCAAAAATCTGTGCTATACTTTAGATTTGAAGGAAACAGCAATGAAAGATCATTGACAGTATCAGAATTTGTACAACTGTTCTTAGGTGCCATAAAATATAGCTCTTCTTACCTTGCTAGAGATGAAAGGAGACTTCATCTCCTTTGAAAATTCTGCTTTCCATCATGGACTATTATTTCAGTTTTGATACACTACACTGCCCACTTTGTTACACTAAATTATCACTTTGTTCCATCTGGAGAGACATTAAATTGCTACCTGTGAATCAGAAAAAACTCAAGCAGCCATCCTTTTGAAAGAACTGAGAAAATAGAACAAGAAACAGTCTAGTTTCCTTACCTCATATTCATCAGTATTGGAAGTTACCTCAAATCTTCATGAGACTGGGGGAGCAAAAAATGAAGGCTAGAAAAAACCCACAGTTGTTCAAGAGTGGTGATGGAGCTGGCTGATATTGCAAGAAGGGGCTCTGCCGTCATTAAAAAATCATGGAACTTGGAGAGGAGAGAAAGGGAAGATGCTTCCTGATGAACAGTAATAGTCAAGTATCACACCCATCTTCAGGAAGGGTGAGAAGTTTCCTCATGTGTTGTATGCTGCAATCCTCTATACATTTTGATTACCCCCACTGGACTCACACCAGGATAGACATGTATTTCTTATATTGGGAAGCCCACAAGCAAGCACAGCAGTCTAACTGCGAACTCTTTAGTGCGAAACAGAGGGGTGTTCTAAATGTCCCTTGACTTGCTGGATACACACTACTACAGCTGAGTAAGTTGTCGGCTGCCTTTGCTGCAGAGGTATACAGATCACCCATGTTTACTTAAAGTCCTTGTTGGATACCCCACTCCTTTTCTGCAAATCTGCTTTCTAGCCAGTTGCTCAAGCTGTGTTGCTGTATGATTATTCCATCTCACATGTGAGACTTCTGGAACAGTACAGTGCTAAACACTGACCTTCTTACAAAAATCCTAGGAAAACAGTCAGAAGGCTTCACCATCTGTTGAAACATTACAAGGGACTAGCAGTTGACCTATATTCACCATAGAAGAGAAGACCTTGCCTTTAAAGATGTTTGTTGGGTAGAGGAATCATCAGGGATGATGATGGCAATTTTCTGAAACTTAGCATATCCGGTCCGAACTGAAGCCAAATTTCGAAGCCACCAGTACAGCTAAGTTATGTTCGTTGTGCTGTCTTCCATGTTTGACTGTTGAAATGGCTGGGCACTTCACATGTAAGATCTACACAACAATACTGATTGTTTTACCATTGGCTGGTGAGATAACTCCAGAAAAGTTTTAATTATTTTTGATAGTGGAATAACATGGTGCCTTATGTGGAGTCAGAAACTAGTTTACTATCCATCTTCCAAATCAAACCCTTTTTTTCTTCCACTTTTTTTAAAGAAACTTGTACATAATTACTGATTTTATCAAGAAAGACTTGATAACATAATCAAGCACACAGGAATACAACTCCAGCTATAGACACTCCAACAGCCTTAATATACCCAGTTACAGATGAATCTAATTCAAAACATATGGGCTGGGAGCTACAAGAGGATGAATGGCTAAAGCATACAATGTTATAAAATGTAAATTACAATTCCATAAGGAAGGCTAAATCTACAATTAGCATAAGAGACAGTACAAACACCACAAAAGAGCATGGAGTAGGGTTCTAATTAATAGGAGAAAGAGTAGTATAATCACAGTCTAAGATCTGTCTGTCTCTGCTTCAGCCTCTGGTTTGCACTGGAGTCTTGTTAATTAAATATTCATAATCTACCCTTTTTTTGCCAATTAAATAATAATCATGTCTGTCCTAAGTTGAAAGGTCATTTATCTAAGAAACCTTGCTCCAAATTCACTCATTTAATCTCATGTCTTTTATTTGAAACAGCTCTTCCTTCCATGACAGCAAGTACTGAACGCCAAAATTGACTGAAATTGCAAGTTGTCAAGCTATTCCAGAGTATACCAGACATTATATTATGATATGGTTGGTGTTTCCTGACTGAAGAAGCTTGGGGAAATGGGTATTTCTACACCATTTCTTTAAATAAAACAAATGAATGCATTTCCCATAACTCATGTTCTTGTTGCCTAACGTGACATCAGTGTGGAACGCTTTAAATTATATGAAGTTTTTAATGTTACAGTGTGTTTCCACATCTGACACACATTTAGACTTTACAACAAACTAACCCTGCTTCCCAAAGGAAACAAAATCGTGTCTTTTTCTTTTATTTTTAGAGATGTTCTATATAATTTCTAAAATCTTTGAATATTGGATGGAAAAGTCTTAAAGAATTATCTTTTAGAAATCTAATTTGAACCTGTCTGCTCAGTTTAATTACAAAATGCATAGTTTGGTTTTATCATATTGACAAATTGTTCTGATGAAGAAGCTCAATGGAAAAATATTTATTTGGTATCCATAAATATCACACATTTCATGTTTGATGTAGACACGATACAGAAATATTGTTATTCATGTTCCCTAATGATCTTTGTGCAGATAGTATTTTGAGAAGCTTTGCTACGAGATGGTGAAGGAACTGATAAAAAAAGACTATAGTAAAGGAAGATGGTCTTTGTGACATGGTAGAGGGCTCTTCAAATATAAGTCAGTTACAGTGAAGAGTTAAACTTTTCTAAAAACCACTTAGATCACTGTCCTGCTTCATTAGTTCTTAAAATTGTTTTACATTTGACTGTAACAGTATTAAAAACTGGTAGTAAATATCCGTGAACGTCTGTAAACATGTCTCCTTCAAGTAGAGATTTCACATGTTTTTATGAAACTTGCTGATCTTAACCACATTTTCAGTCAGGTCCCTCAAACACATACTTGAGGATAGTCCTTATGAACAGGTCATAATACACTTACATTGTGGAGAAGTTTTTGGAAGATAATGGCCACCTGGTCCTTGATACCGACATGAGTAACTCTCTGCTAGCTGCCCCTGTGTAAAGAACTTACTGTTCAATGTTCCTCTCTGGCTTGCCACTGCATAGAGAGCTATTGTTTTAGCAAATTCCTTAACTAGAGATATGGAGTGAAGTTGAAACATTGAGTAGGAGGTCCATAGGCTCGTGCTTCTTGCGTGTGCTTCTCGCGTTGTACCAATGAAATATGAGTTATATTGTGTGAACAGTAGCTTAGAACCAATCACAGATTGTTTAGCTGTATGCGATCACGCCTTAATAGTATATAAGATGCTCTGTGCTTAATAAAATTGGATCAAGCTGGCAAACCATATTGGTGTTATTCTTGATACCCGGGCTGTATCCGTCGACATTACATCTTTTCTTGAAGCACTTCAGATGTGAAACAGCTTGTGTCTGGATGCTATACAGTCCTAATAGGATTGACTGCACTTGATTTAGTGCCCCAGCCCAGAGCAATACCCACACAGAGTTCTTTTTGATAGCACACAGAGCAAGCTCAGGACTGCTTGCAGCCGGTCTTGCAAAGACACTCCTTGGCTTGCCAAGATGCTGCTGATGCTGTTGCCAGGAAAATGTGGGTTCTTGATCTGTATCAAGAATCAGTGCTGGAAACAGAACTTGATGACCACAGAAGTACCGGTTCTTTATTAATTATTTAAAACAACCTTAAAAATTAAATAACCAGCCTCCAGACTCAGAAATATTCCTTTCTAAATCAAGCAAATGGCATTCTTGCAAGAGGCAACTTGCCAGAAACTTACTGGCCATTACCACCAATCCCACTGAGGGAAGTAGAGGTGCTGTGTTTAAAAGCCTCAGGCCTTTCCTCATTATCTGTTTCCTGAGCAGGAATAATTTCTCTGCCATCTCTGGCAAGTTAAACTAAAAAAAAAAAAAAAAAAAAAAATCCAAGAAAGCTACTCCCTGAGATTTATTCCCTCTGTATCAACCAGCAGCCTGTTTTCTTGCATGTCAGACCAGTGCCCGTGGGCAACCTGACCTCATACAGTGTAGTTAAAATAGCTTTTTAAGTAGCTTGAGAAAAAGGGATGGGCAATGTATCATTTCCTTTGCAAATGTGTGAGATGTGGAAGTGGAAATGCCAAAACATTTTAACATTAACTCTTGATTCTAACCAGTTTTCATGACTCATTCTGTTGCTGAGTGAGCAATGAGAAAAGGAAAATATGAACAGCTTATTTAAATTAACATATGTTTACACAGGAAGCTGTTTCCTGTTCTGATTGCAGGTAGGGGTGAGCTGACTTTGTATTACCATAAATAAGCTTAAAAGCAAAGAATATAAAAGTATGGATGAAGCAGTGTAAGTATCATAACACTTCTGCTTGGTAATACATGCCTAAAACTTCTGCCAGGTAGTGCCATGCCTACGTGCCATGTGACATACTGTGTTATGCACCATACTAAGATTAAACAACCCTATCTCCTGTAAGTAAAGCAGCTTTCACTACTTCAGTGAAATTTTTAACAAACAGGCTCCTAAGTGTTGTTCTGCTAAGCATTTACTGGTTTTCTTTATAATGCTGGAAAGGCACATGGTACAGGGTTTCTTTTACTTAACTATCCAAAAGGTAAAACTCGATGCTGTAGGTCTCTTAGGTGACAGAGCAACAGTGAGAGAGTTCAGTGAAGAATGAGCTGAGCTTTCTTTCAGCAAATTCTGAATTATGCTCAACTGGGATGATAAAACCAGCTGCCTTAATATGGGTTCAATTTATTATTGCTCTGGTGTGTTGACCTTGGCTGGCTGCCAGACCCCCACCCACCCACACTTTCACTCCCCCTTTTCAATAGCACATGGAAGAAAATAAGATGGAAAAGCTCATGGGCTGAGATAAAGACAGGGCGATCACTGACCAATTACTGTCAGAGGCAAAACAGACTCAACTTGGGCCTAAACTAAGTGTAGTTTATTGCCAATTAAAAATAGAGTAGGATGGTGAGAAAGAAAAACAAAACTAAAACATCCTCCCCCTAGCACCTGCTTTCTTCCCAAGTGCTGCTTCACCCCATCACTCCTGACTCCTTGACTCCTCCCTGCCAAGCAACACAGGGGATAGGGGAACAGGGGGACAGAGCTTCTCTCTGATGCTCCTTCTTCCTCACGCTTTTCCTTGCTCCAGCACCAGCTCTCCACACGCTGCAGGGACATACCTGCCTTTTCACAGCATTTTACAGAACTGTCTCCTACACTCAAGTTTGAAATTTAAATATTGTATCAGTCGATACTTATTCATGATGCAAACACTTGGTAAACTGAATAATGCAGTTCTGAGGGTAAAGCAAACAAAGATGCCTAATGAGGCTCAGTTCCTTTACAGAGGATGGTTTCTAATACCCAACATGGGTGGCCATGTCGGTGATGTGGCTGCCAGCAGCTGCACACACCACACTTCCATTGACGCACACTGCTTGGTCTGGTGTGATCTGTGCAAAGATGGAGATGCTGTTCCCCCACTGGGATTCAGGGTCTAAACCAACACATAAGCCTGGACTTTCTGAACCCTGTTTTCCTCCCTGTGTGTTTGTTTAATGGCTCTTAAAATGAACATTTTCCTACTGAGTCTTTCTCTGAGGATTGAAGTGCAGTATTTGGATGAGGCAGCTGCAGGGAACTGACTCATGCTCAGTTTATACTTAATTTTCAGGTATTAAACTGACACTCTTAAGCATGGTAGAATTTCTGTGCTGTGCCCCACTGGGTTTCAAGCTGATGCTGTAATATACATTTTCTCAGCATTTGGCTTTTTAAGGCTTCTTTTCTCCATTCCCTATATTCTTCATTATCACAAGTCTTTTCACTTGCACCTTTTTTTTCTTACTTTTCTTATTTACTCACTGGACATTCATGCAATTCTTCTAAAACAGTCTCCCTGCCACAGTATCTAATTAAATTTTTTATACTTCTCTACTTGTGTTTTTATTGTCAGTTTCCTTTTAACCAGAATGTCTAACATGACATCACTGCATGGAGATGGCACACTCTGGCTGATGAAATTTCCAGCTGCATATGTACCCCGTACAACTGTGCTGCTACAGTATTATATCAAGGTGGGTTTTTTTAATTTGTGTGTGTGTGTGTGTGTGTATAGTACCTGAGGATAGGTTTTTTAGCACAGAAATGAGTACAGGGCTTTGATCTCCAACCCCAATGTTCAGGTAGGCAAGCTCCATTAACGGATGGAAAGTATAGCTGATTGAGCTCTTACGCTATGAATGTACTTAAACCAATGTATTTAAAACAATTGGAGCTGGACACTTTGCTAGTGTAAAGCGGTGCAAGTGTTTTTTGATCATTAATAAACTCCTAAGAGTGTCCTAAAATCAAGATAAGGATCATTCTTCTGGGTTCTTCTTGGTTTTCTGGAGGCTAAATGATATATTTTCCTATTACTTGTCACTGAAACAATTCTCTTTTCTAGAGTCAATCTGTGTTCTTTAGTAGTGGATTGGGGAAGGGAGACTGTGGATTGTAATGGCGTAAAGTTAAAGGGCAGAATACAGAAGCCTCAGGGTGATTATAAAACATTGTAATGAGAAAACCTGACCTTACTGGGCTACATAGAGTCCGAATACAGAAAAGTTAGAAAAAGTAGTATGATAACTATAGAAATATTATTCTGGTTTTGAGTACCATTGTATTTATCAGGTTGATGCCATGTTGCAAGAACTGATTCAAGCATTAGAGCTGAAGACACTGGGTTTTTTGCAAATTCTGAGAGAACTGATTCTTCCCAGTATGCTAATGCAGATTGCATTGCTGATATTTTGCTTCAACATACATGCAATACACATGCTAGTAGTATTTTTCCTTCTGTATACCAGCTGCGTTGTAGACAACATAACAGTAATCACTTTCACTCAGAAAACATATAAAATTGTGTTGAAGAATGGCTTAGAATCACCTACAACTTCACTACTACAACAGATGAAAATCCTAATGAAGAACTACTTACTGTCTACAACATTTCCAAGCCAAACAAAAACATACTATGTTTCAATATATACCAAAAAAAAAAAGTCTCTGACCTCAGTGGTATAAATGCAGAGAGGTGCTACCTCATAAGTACGTAACAAAAGACTGGGCAACTGACCTTCCCTTTGGCAGAGATTTTAGATCTTGCTTCTAAACTGAAAAACACTGTCAAAATATTTAAACAATCAACAGTTTTCTGGACAAATGGATTCTTGCATCTTTTTTGAGAGGCAAAATAAGAACTTTTTTTTTTTTCCAAATTAGTAGTCTTAATTGCAATTTATATAAAATATGAATTTATTAATTATATTATTTCTTCTAGCTTTGCATAGTAAAAATTGTATGCATATGAGGAAGAGTAAGAGAGCAAGACCGTAAAATTCTTCTTTGTTATACTTCCTAGCATAAGTAAACTGCAGAGTACAGTAACATCTTGTTACCCAACCAGGACAAGAGGAAGAACTCAGTGATGTTACTACTGTAGCATGTGTGAGAAACAGGCAGGCAATTCTCTGAAAATATTTCACAGAGAACATGCTTTTGAAGGTTGAGATGAGTCTTCTGAATTAGCCAGTAATTTCCAAGGTATTTAAGAGTTAAAGATTCTCCATTGGCTGAAAATGTTAAGAGCAACAAGTTTCACAAGTTTTGAAGCTGCTTAAAGGTAGGTGTCTTTTGACTTCAGTATGAAAACAAGTACTCTTGTTCTAAAGTGGTAAAATTCTGTCAGAGTTTAGGGTTAAGCTGAGGGTAAATTGCCTGTTGACTGTAGGGTCATTTCCAGTTTGGAGCTCCCGAGTACAAAATATTGACACATTGATTCAGTCTAGTGGAGGGCCACCACTTGCTTATGGAGCTGGAGTTCATGGTATGCAAGGAGAGTCTAAGAACAGTGTTTATCTGTCCCTGAGAAGGTTAAGTTAATAACTTATTGGTGCTTGAACTATGTAATGGGATGGTATAGAGAAGATATAGCCAGATGCTTCTCAGAAGTGCAGGCTGGAAACGCAAGGGGCAATGGAAATAAGTTGCAAACAAAATTGAGGCTAGATTAAAGGAAAGCATTTTTGGCTTTGAAGGTTGATGAGAACCGAAACAAGTTGCCAAGAGAAGTTGTGGAATCTGTGTCTTGGATATATTCATATTTTGACTGGTTGAGGCCCTGAGTAAACAGATTTAAGGTAGCCATGATCTGAGTGGGAGGGTTAGACCAGAAGAGATCTAAAGGTCCCTTTCAACATGAAGAACTATGGGCAGTACTGTGCAAAATAACAGGTATATCTCACATCACCAGTGGCTATCTACTGCATGCTATGGTGCAAGGAAAGTAATGCCCACACTGCTAAGGCTAAACGTCCCTTTATGGTAATCCAGTTACTTATTGAAATACAAAAGAAGATATGCACTGCTGGGGCTATATGTTCCTATGTTCTTTTGATACACATTTTAGCAGTTCCTCTCCCCTTTCAGTGTCCTTCCAGCTGTCTTTCAAACCTATTTGAAAAGGCACTTGTCTAACTCCTCCATGCCCACTCCGCAACATGGACACTTTTCAGTCTACACTGGTGCATGAGGCTATTTTGCCAAGTGGCTTGAGACCCCTTGAAGCCTTATTCCTTAATTTCTCTTATCAGAAACTGGTTTGTTTTGGTTTTTTGGTTGTTTTTTTTCTTAGACTGGGTTATAAAAATAAAAGACTGTGTCCTTGAGATAAAGGTGTCATATACACTCTTAATCTTCCTCTGTTGATACTACACTTACTGTACAGCAAAGTGCAAGATCATTTGTGTAAATTTATGTGAAAATATTTATTATTAATTATTTAATTATATTTAATTTTGAAAAAATGTATAAATTTTAAATGTATCAGTGTATTGGATCATTTGGTTCAGTTATCTAAAGAGCTCATACTAAATAACCTAAATTGCTATTTTGCCATCTCCCTCTTCTCTGCCTCTTTCCATACATTATATTCATCACTGATGCCTCAATATTCAGCTTGCTCTATTTATATACTTCCCCCATCCAATATGTTTCTGGCATCTGTCTTTAATAATCTCCTCAAATGAGCTTCCCCCCTTTTAAATGCTTGTTTGATCTCCCACAGGGCATGGATCACTCAGTCGAAAAAAGTGGAAGATGGGAGTTCACCTTCCGCTCTACTCAAAGAACGGAAAATGGAGTTGTGAGGACAATGCTAGTGGTAGTCATCCTCACCTCTCTACAGACACTCTCTCTTCTGTTTCCTCTGTGGGCACAGACAGTTGAAAGGATCAAGTGACAAAGATTCTGGACCAATTCAGCTCTCATTCTGTGTGTTTAGCTAGTATGCCCAATGAAGTACAGGAACCCAAGAGAAGGGGCCAAGAGCAAGTGCTACCTCTGAGTACCAAATATACTCTGATACCATTTTTGAGAGCTCAGATACTTCAAATAGCATGCACCTTGGATAGAACTGAGATTATTGATGGGAAACTTTGTAAATGTCTTTAGGCATGTATAATTATCTCTATAGTATTATTTATTTTTAAATATTAAAGTGTTGGAAATATCTATCTTAAAACCGATATTAAACCCCTAAATTTGTAGATAAGAGTTAAAAGAAAAAGATTCCTCTACATTCATCCTCCAGGTACTGCAGAACTGAAAGGAGCTGAGCAGAATACTGACACTTCCTATTTTCCCCCCAGAGATTCAAAACACTAAGTCCTTGTTCCATAGACAAATCCTCACAGTACAAATGACTCTTTAGTGTCAACCGGGGGTGCTAAGAACATTAGAACAATTGTATCGGATCAGAGCAGACATCCGTCTAGCCCAGCATCCTGTCTGGCAGGGCCTTAGCGGATGCCTAGGAAAGTGTATGAGAAGGGAGCAAGCGTATAATGATGCTTCAAACATCTGGTGTAGCTTGGCAATTTTTATCATTGAAGAAAGTGTCTTGGAAGTAAGTAATCGTTGGTAGAGGGTTTTTCCTCCTTTTTTTCACACCTTGTTTTCCTTTGAATACCTATATACTTTCAGACTCCACAGCCTATAGGCAAGTATTTCCACCACCCAGTGACATGTTGTGTCATGAACCATGTCCTTCTATTTCTGTTGAATCTCTCAGTACTACATGCATTCAAAGGTCATTCACAACTTGGAGTCTTGTTTCACATAAGTCATCTCCTTTCCAGGATAAAGAGTCCTGGCATTTTTATTTGTTTCTTGTATAGAAGGTACTCTGTACCTTTGATGACCTGTATAATCCTTTGATAGTTGTTTTGGGTTTTTTTTTTGAGATGAAAAGCAGAACCGATTTCACTGACTTTCATTTTCCGGTGCCAAGAAATGTAGACTAATGCACAAATGTATCAATCCTAACACAAACCCCAATCCTGACTTTGCAGATAGAACAATGTGCTCTCTCATTGATGGGGAGCAGCAAGAGTGGGACTGCTCCACAGGGGAAGGTGAGCCAGAAGCTGAGGGTAACGGCAAGGCAGACAAGTGTAGTCACCTCACTTACAAGAGGTGCAGACCCACATGAAGAGCATGTACAAAAGCGGTGGCCAGGTTCAACTGACAGACCCGTGACTGCCACACAAGCCAGTAGCAACAAGGCAGGCCCAAGGTCGAGCCAGGAAGTCATGTCACTGAGTCAGGGACAGCAAGGTACATGGCCAGGCACAGGCATGGCTGTGACATAGCTCAGGGCCTAAGCTTACCTGCAGTTCCCAAACAAAGGGATAGAGACGCCCAGAAAAGCTTTTCACAGCACCTTCTCAAGGGCCCCTTGCAAAGCTCTGTTATCTGGGGGACCTCAGCCACATCATACTGGAGCCATCTGTCAGCTCGAGCAGTCAAACCCTGACCAGGGTGGAAAAGGTGGCTAAGTTTCTGCATTTTTTGTAGGGCCTGGACAGTCACTACATAGAAATGAGAATTTGGAAGTGAAAAATGGATTGTTTCTAGTGAAGAAGGAGAGAAAACCTCATGCTGCTGTTGTCACAAATCCATTACGCATGTTTTAAATGCTAGATGTAGTTTTATCTTTCTGTCTCAACAAATGTAGTAATTGTTGTTTGTCAGTTCATTTTTATTTATTTTTAATGTTTGAAATGTTCTGTATGTTCTCCAAATGAAGTGGAAAGATTTGGCTACATTTCTTTCATGGTTTTCCTTGTTTGTCTATTCTGAATTTTCTTTCTTCTCTGTTGCTTCTCAAATCAAAATACATTTCCACTCCAGGCTGTGATTCACGCTACTCTGGTTTAAATATATACAGGAAAAGATAATATAATATCTGGAACAGCAGAATGTAACAGACCATCTAACAGCTTCAAAATTGGGAAAACCTGTTTGAAGTAATGGTGAGGAAAGCGTGTAATATTTCTTTAAACAAGTGAAACAATGTGAATATTCTTTTCAGATATTTAGATCATTATTCCCTTAAACTGAGTGGCAAAATCCTGTTAACTTTGGAGTCAGAATTGATACAAATCGAGCAAGACAGCAGTTCTGGAGCCCCTTGTTAGTTTGGGTATGTTGTTTGAGGTGACCAACACACTGGACTCCTCTATATTTGTGTAGGTATATAAATATTCACGGACTTTGTGAACCCAGTTTAGATCGTCTACCTTGATCCATCAGGTCATCTTAAAAAGGAAATCAGGCTTGCCTCAAATTCAATTTATACAATAGTGCTGCTGCAGGTCAGATCTCACAATTACCTACACTTTTTTGTGGCTCTTCAGCTGTGAGCCTATGAGTCACAGTTAATGTCACTTAGCATTAGTTGTCAAAACAAGAAATTTGTGAAAAGTTGTCCTCAGGTCATGAAAGAAACCTTGTCACAGAAAAATCTACAGAAGTCATTTTTTCTGTTTGCAACACTTTTGAGGTAACAGTAGTTGGAGTAAATGAGAAAGGATGCTAAGCAATCAAAACTGCTGGACTGAAGGAACGTACAACAGTGCAACTTACCAGTTACATGTACAGCTTCAGGAAATGACTCACCATTGGTAGCAACAAAAATTCCAAGGAATGCTAAGGCCAGGGTGCAAAAATGGATATGCTTTGTTTTCTTTTATATAACATCTTCCTTCAAAAAAAATGAATACATCAAAAAACCCCACCCCAAAATGAAAGATTGTACCTTCCCTGTGGTACACCAAAAAAACAGTAAGTCGATTGAATCTGACCAGTACTATCAATTTTCACAGAATATCTTTCACAGAATGATAAACCAAAATGTTTCTTAGCTGGTGCCATAAATTCACCACTTCCATTTACAATACAGATAGAAGACAAAAATTTTAAACAGTCAAGCTTTCCATTTTCTCTTAGTCACCTTTGAACAAATCCTGAGCTGGAAGTGGCCTGGAGATAGCCTGCCCCAAAGATAATTTCAAGTTTATTCTCTTCTCTCAGTCCTGAGCACCCATGCCTGTTACTTACAGGGCTGTAAGATTTTGAATTGTAATTCTTCTTTCTTAAATATACTTAAAATTATACATTCTTTAACAATGGAAAAGATCTTCTTGTTTATCTGCTAATTTTTTTTTTTTTTTTTTTTGGAACGTTTTCTTTACAGGGTCATCCTCCAAAAGCTGACAATAGGAATTCCAATGTGCAGAAGCTGATATTCTCAGTCAATCATGTAACTCAGGCATTAAGAAAAATACCAGATGTTATAAAGTTGGGAATAAACACATGAAAACCATGAAAACATTTTAAATCCTTCATCTCAGTGATGAAGCAAGGCAGCATCAATATACAAATTTGTACAGTAAATTAATTACAATATTTGCATTTTTGAAGCCAACACCATATGGAGCAAAATACACAAGGGACAAGAATCCTTGTATGTTATTTTCTTTGGAGTTACTCTTTTTTCCAGTCAGAGGAAAACTTTGTCTGAAAATTACCCTGGCCATTCTGATTTTAAGGTGTGATTGTTTATGTTAGTAAAACTACATCTACAGCGTGAAGCAGTATTTACAGAACAGATGTGCCCTGGTCATTACTCTAAATGAAATTTGTATTTTATTGGGAAATACACATTTTTAACTGGGGAAAAAACCCAAAACAAAACGAACCACAACAAAGTAAAATATTATTGTATATTTGTTTTGGAGGCATAAATACATACATGCTGTAATAAAGAAGCTTATGACTGCCAGAGTGTTTACCACTCTCGTTAGTCCATAATGCATTCATTGTGTCAACAGTGTGTATTTGCTCAGGAAACATTAGTTCCTGTCAGCATCTGCGTATTTTACTGGCAACAAAAGTGATACAGTAAACAGCTATGTCTTGGAAAGCTCAGGTCTGCTGAAATGCCAGTCTCTCCTCTTTTCTAGCCAGTATTCTAACATTCAAACCAAATGCAACCAAAGCACTCATTTCTGCTCAGTAAATGTTCAGCTGATTCTCTCTGCTGCTATTTATTTCTATTTCTGTCATCACAAGGCCCCATTTTAGAAGCTGATGCATTGTGATTTTTACAGTGCGGGAGATGAGAGGTGCTTCTGCACAGCTCTCCCTTCCCCCCCATCCCTCCCAGATCACTGCTCCTGTGGCTTTCGAAAAACTGCATACTACTTTTGCTAAATTAAACTCTCTGTAGCCTTTAATTAAACTTTCAGTGCCTTTGTTAACAGCCATTCTTATTTGGGTGTAAATGATAACAGTTACCCTGTAAAACTATGCTGCTTTCAAGGATGAAATGTCACCATCTAATCTTTTCTCCTTCATTTATTTTTGTCTTTCCTTTACTGGAATGTTTCTTATCAGCTTGCCTTGTCTGAAGAAATAAACTCTTTCTAAAAAATAATTCTCCTCTTCTGAATACTAATGACCTGGCACTGGAGAGAGGCTCTGCACAGAGCCACATCTGTGCTCTGCTTCTGTTAGAACTGAATAAGAAAATGTACAGTTCAAACCTGATGTATTTTTTACTTGAAAAAGAGCAGGTGATAAATATAGCCTTAGTTAGACATGAAAGAAGGCCTTGTGAGAGTGTTAAATTCTACATTTGATACATTTCGTTATTATTTCTGAAGCTGTTTTATCTCAGTCCACTTAGATTACATACAATTATTTTTTCTACATTGAGAACAATTCTCTACAAAACTTACAAAATAGTGGGGCAAATTTATAAACTCACTTTTTCTCTAGTTTTCAAGCAAATAGTTGTGGTTGTGCTAATTATGAATCTGAACAGTCTACTATGAAACTTGAACTCTTTGGCTTCTGGACCATACAAATATTTTTGTATCTGAAATTCTGATAATTCTACTGTTTAGCACATCTATTGGTAAGATCCAGTTAATTCTCACACAGCTGTGTTAGATCACCAAGGCTAACAAATGTTAACTGTACTAAAAAATGTATTTTGATCATTAATATCAAGAGATACAATCTTAAAACTCCTGCAATTTAGTAAAAATGCCTCTTATTTCTACTCCATTTTCAAGAAGAGTTATGACAATGAAGCAACGAGCACTTACATTGTGTTTAATAAATTTTATATTATGTGTTATGACTCATTATTTCATCAATTATGGAAATGTAACTTCATCTGGAATGGATGGTAGTAAACAATTGCTCACAGTGATGAGAAAAACAAAGTGTTTATAAGTGGGCACTCTTTGTTATCTACAGAAAAGAAAAAAAATTATAAACATTGACTGAAACCCATGCTTGAGGCCTTAGTAAAAGCTCCTTAAAGTCTGTCCAGCATATACAGAAAACTGGATTCAGCCTTAATGTACCTAAATATAGACCAAACATAAACATAGACCAATGGGCTCAATGTTTAATCACCATTTTTTGACAATTTTTGCCAATACCAATGGCAGAAATGTTGCCATTGGTCTTCCAGTTGTCCTCCATAATACCTGTGCAGAGTGAGCAGTCCATCTCCTTATAAACAGTTGAATTTGTGTTTCAGGAAAACGAAGAATATATGTGTAGCAGATGTGATTAGAGCCAGCTGAGATTTTCTGCTGAAATGATTTACTGATAAGACAAGCTGTTTGTACCAAGTGTGGTTCATCCTGATAAAATTTTTAAGACCTGATTTTCCATCAGAAAGCTCACAGCAAAATACTTCATTTCAGCTTGATTTGATCCTAACAAGAATGTTTTCTGTGTTGCCTTATGAGTCCTGTATTTCTACCTTCTGTTCTCTTCCTGGAGCCAGACTATAACTCCCATACAGGACTGTGAAGATTTCCAGAGCATTGGAGGACTGAAGGGGTTTTTGGTGCATAGTGAGCACTGTTGTCTGGCCACAATGTCTGACACATTGGGAATCTCTAGTTTAATCCAGTTATCACCTTCTTCCTCAAGGGTAACATTCCACCAGGGAAGATACAGAATAGGATTAAAATAGGTTGAAAATAAGCACTTCGGGTCACTTCACCAAGCCAAGAGGCAAAGAATAGTTCAATTTGAAGGATTTTTGAAAAGCTTTTAAATTAAATTGCCGATATTTCTTGCCTCCCTGTTTTCGAAGGGAGAGTAAATAAATTTCAAGTTCTTTAGACTTTCCCACAGAAATTTGTTATATTTGTAGAAAAATCATCCAATTTTTTAAAGGTTGTTTTCCAAAACATTTTTTGCTTCCTAGAGCACTTTACTACTGCTACTGTAGAGAGCAGCACATCGTCCCTTCAAGAATACAGAAATACCTGAGCTATGGACAAAAAGGTAGAGCTGACCGTCTCCTGTAAATAATGCTCTCATTCAACTGACCATCAGGTCTGGGAGGAGAGTGAGACAAATCTTGGCAAATGCTGAGAAAGCAGATATAAACACCTGTGAGAGTAATTAACTACAGAATGTGAGGACAACGAAAATTATTTGCACAGAATTTGGGGAAATGGGAAAATGCAAGAGCTGCCCACATAAACAGAACTCTTCCTATAGGATCCAAGTCATTTCATGCTTGAGGAACTTGCTTAGACTTTCCAAAAGAAAAACATTTTCTGCACATATGAAGGATAACAAATCCATAATCTATTTGATTTTTTGTTTGTTTTGCTTTTTTTCCCCTATTTTCAGGCAATTCTTACAATTTCTGGAGGATTTTTTGACATTTTTTTTTATTTTTTTTTCTTTAACATTTTACACCTGTTCTGTAGGGCTGAGCCATCCCATCTGGAGATAACACCTACAGATAAATCATGTCTAAATTGGCACAACAGAAAATGTAATGAACAATTGTGTAATATAGCCCCTTATTCTGCTGGGAAAGTAGATTTAAATTGGCAAGTGAATGGACTAATAGGTTGATCTAAGATCAGAATACAGCAGGCCAACTGAGACCCCAAAGACAGTAGAAGACCTTACCTCACGTTCTAACTTTTACACTTTGTGACCCAAGTGCTTAGCCAAAAAGAAAAAGTTCTAATTACAGAACTATCATTTGTAGTCAGCAACAAAAACTGTATTTCAGTATTTGAAGTTCTAGGAAATATCTTTCTATAAGAACATTTCTACCCAATATCAGAGATGAAACAAAAATGAAGGTTGTATTCTTATAGTAAGTGTCCACCTGCAACAGTACTGACAACAATATCACTTTGCTCAAACATTAATGACTGGTTTGAATTACAAGTCTGAAAATTTGCCTGATCATTAGGAGTGCCTCCAGTATATATATATTTAAAAAAAATATCTTTTTTTCCCCCTATTTAATAAAGGCATTACTGTTTGGGGGAAAAAAATGTAAAAGAGAGGTTTTATTTAAGTTATTGCATTATCTTTGCAAAATGCACATTAACTCCAATATTAGCATATCCAGAAGACAAATACATGCAAACAAAACACCACTGTTACTGTAAAGATAGCATCTCTGTAGATACACCAGCACCATTACAGGTCATATTCCAGGGCTCTGGAATAATTTTCTCAGAGTTTCTTGAGCACCATATAGGGATTTTGGTGGAGGAAACTTCTGGCAGGATAGCCCCTGCATCACCGGAGGTACCCTGGAGGTATATGCACTTGCTTTTCTATACCACAGATCTATTTAAGGGCTGAAGGCATACACTGTCAGTGATATTAATTACTATTTGCCACCTTATTCCAGGTCAATCAAATGTCAGGGTTCTAAATTCAAAGGCTGGACCTAAACTTTCAAAGTACTCAACTTAGGAAGACTCTTGATGAAGCTAAGTGGGTGCAGAAAATTGTCAAGATTTTTGCTCTAGTTTGCATCCCTCAAGGATGTAGGAAAAAAAAAAAAAAAAAGATAATTGTGTAATATATCAAACCACTATTTTGATTCATCCAGAAACTGACACATAATAGGGAAATTTTTGTCCTGTCTTCAAAATGAAAGAATACTATTCTTTTTTCCTGAAGCAAAATAAAAATTCACATTCAGATATGGTGTATAAAGATTCAGGAAAAGGGCCAAAAACTGTGATCTGGCACCTTGTGCATTTGCCTCCATGTAGCAGCAGAAGTAACCTCCTATGGCTGTAGAGAGGAACTGGTGCCAGCAAGACTCCCAATATCTTTGCTTTTTGCAGCAAAGGAACTGGCAGCAAGGCTCTATCGCTTCTATGATGCACAAGTGACAGACACGACCTGCCATACTCCTATGCTGGGCTGCAGAATTGCTTTCTAACTGCTGTTCTTTGAAAAGTTATGTTTCTCTTGTGAATCCCAGCTGTGAAGGGGCAGTATGAAGCAACAGCAGTCTCTGTGAGGGTGGTAGCAGCGTTACATGGGATGAAAAACTAACACTCCCTCTCACCACCTCCAAGTTCTCCAGAAGCCAACAGAACAAATGCAGCACCCAGTCCCTCAGCAGATTCTTCCAGTTCCCAGAGCACTCAGTTACTCCAAGTTATCTTCATCCTACAGCTACCAAGAAAGCCTAGCAAAGATTCCCTCCCACACATATATACATCCCACACCTGTAGCAATTCATGATACCAACCACCTACCGATCTACTCCCCATATGTCTGCTCAGTTTTCCAAGGAAGGCAGCTACCAGCTTTCCTCTTCCACACATATGGGCATGCTCTGAATCCTACCCTGACACTGCACTTGCAGGTTGAGTTAATTAAAGGCTGACACTTGGCATATAAGTATATCAATCTGCAATGTGCCTCAATGAGTCTGAGAAAGTATCCCATGTGGAGCCACACAAAACTTGGTAGCTCTGTTAACAACAGAAAACAGATGGTAATACTGCATTCCAAAGGATCTTAAAGAAAAGCTCGCGACACGGGAACAGGATTTCAGTCACTACAAATGCTGTAGGCTAGGATTTCAGATAAATTGTTAAAAAGCAACCTTAAGTCTTCAACTATAAAAAGAAAGCTTTGCCAGCTCAGATATCTGAAGTTCTGCTCACAGCTTTTCCTGGGGCTATTAGGGAGCAATGCTCTGCTTTCCATGGCCAGGTTGCTCTGCTGAGAGAAGCTTATGTCTTTGCTTCTTATTACCCTTTGGCTTTTCTTCAGCTTCCATGAACAAGTTGGGTAGAGAGAAGCTGGGTGCTTTCTCCCTTTGCCTCTGCTTCTGGTTCTGATGTTTAAGAGATGCTTTGGGGCCTTACAGACTGGGGAGTGGGCTTAGAAGATGCTTTTGGAAGAGTTATCTGGGGATGACTAGACCTCAAACGGGCCACCTCTTGGTGCTGTTGCTGCTGAAGTTACCCCACTTGTCAGGCTTGGAGAACAGTCTGCATATGAATTGGTGCAAGAAAGGAGAAAGGGAACAAGCTATTAACTGAACAGGGAGATGGATTATTCATGGCTTTGACAGATATTGGAGCTGGCCCAAAGTGTTGTCAATTGCCAGTGGTAAATAGCCAAAAAATGAAAAGCGGGCTTTTTTTAGGCTGTGTCAGCAGTATCAATCAGAGCAGCATCCAAAAATCTTGAAATGAATAGAGCACATTTCTGGCTGATGATGCTCAAGCAGAATATATTTAAGATGGACATAAAAATAAGGACTTATGACCTTAAGGTTGTTTGCCGAACCACATTTGTTTCAGAGACTATAAAAAAAGGGAGTGTTTTTTTGAGTATATATCTGGTTTTCCTTAATTGCTTCTTTTCCTACTTACAAATGCTTGGGTTGATTTTACTGTGAAGCTTTTTCTCATGCTTATGTTTAATCTTCAGGAAGAACAAAGATTTGTTATGATATGCAACATACATCTGTTATGCTGCGGGGCACTATGGAGAGACATGGCAGGGGTATTAACTGGTGTCAGCTTTGTCACAGACTAATGTCAAACGCACACTTCATTATTTTAGCTAAAAAAGAAACCAAAACAAAATGAAAAGGTCAGCACTGGAAAATCTTAGCATCTGTGAGGCACTTTAACAGTTGCTGTTAAATTGTTTCTGAAAAACAGACGAAGAGCCCTTATAAACTAATGTGAAGGTCCACACAAGAGACCTAAATTAGGCAGAAAACGATGGAGAGATGTGAATGTTTGGGCCATGATTTTTTCGGAAGTATATGAAACCTATCCTTTTAACTTCTAAGCAAAACCAGCATGTTGGTGACAGTCCAGATTCAGATTTCTTGGGCTTACTGTTGTAGAAGGAACCAATAATAGTGATAATCATGAACATTTAAGGAAATGTTATTCCTCAGTTCTTTGTCCAGAAGCATGGAGACTACAGTACAGATAGAATGGGGACTACGTTAATGCATAGCACATGCTAAAAATCTCCTGTAAAGAACAGGATTTCAAATATTTCTTTAACAATTTTTTGAAAAAATGTCACAAATTTCAAGTGAACTCATTGAATTTCTTTAAGATTTTTTTTTTCTTTTTCTGCTTGGTAACTCATAGTACCAATAATACCACTATGCCTATTTTCATGTCTTCCAATTTTAGCACTTGCCTTTAAGGTGAAAACATAATTCAAATATCTCATTAATTTTTTAATGTAAGCCTTATAACTAGTCTCTTAATTGAACTTCAAAATAGTTTAACTGCATTTCCTTCAATACTTATTTTCTCTCTATCTTTCCAATAATCTTGGATTACTGTTTCCTTTAATTCACTATAAATTATTTAGTTAATAACTTCTTTTTACTTCTTGAGGATTATTTAGGCAAAATCCTATGGGCAGTAACGGAAGGCCTGATCCTCCCAAATTATTTTTCATGCATATTACTTACACAGTGAGTAAACTTCATACATAGCTTTTTTTTAATAGGTTTTAGAAGCTCATATAGAAAATTGAACAACATTCAGTGAGGTGAATTGTTCCTCACTGTACACCGTATAGTTTCTTACAGTAATTTCTAGTACAAATCTGTACTAACATACACCATATAAATTTATAATCAGAATACTCTCTTTTTACTTGCAGCTATATTAATAAGCATAATGCTAAATTACACTAAAAAAATAGGTTCTTACAAGTTCTAAGCTAATGAGAATTTTGAAACCTGTATGGGATTTCATATCTAAATGAATGCAAGTAACTAGTTTCATATTCTAGACTCAGTTTAGCATTAAAATCCAATGAGCTTCAGTGGGAACCTTAGACATAGGACTGAAGTTGATCACAGTCAGTAACTGTCCATAGACAGTGCCTGTGAAGCAAAGTTTTCACCTTAGGCCAAAGTTTGGTGAGTTTTATGGTTTGTGAAATTGATTATACGGGTTAAGGTATAGTGAAAATGCTGAGAATAGCTCTTAGTTTATGGCAGCTTGAGAATTAATTTGCTGTCCATTGCGGTTCATTTTCATTTGAAACACCCCTCATGATCTCATAAGGATCCAGGCAATGCAGCACAGCTGTTGCACACCTGCAAGCTCACTCAGAGGCATGGCAGTGGGGCATGGGGTGATCAGTGTTCTCGAGAGGAACCTGCTCCAGCACCGCAACCCCCAGAGCTTCCCCCAGCCTGGGACTCACCTCAGGTCCCTCCTCTGCCCAGCTGTGAGGCAAGGGCAGCCTGATGAAGAGATCATGCAGCCCCAGTCAGGTCCTAGACTTTCCTCCATCGCATCAGCTTCCCTTGTACGTTCCCTTGGTCCTTCACTGCAGTGACTTCTTGCTCTTCCCTCTGCCCTTGCCCTGTGTGCCAAGGAGGTTTGGGATGCTCCCATTCCTCTCCTGACATATCCAGCATCTTGCCTTTCCCTGCCATGCTAAGGGTGTCTTTACTTTAGCAGGTGCTTTTCTCTCTTTTCCTCACCTCCCCTTTATATTTTTACTTCATGCCTGGTGGGTCACTCATACAGAGCCAACAGGGCACAGAACTGTGGCTGATCTAGAAGGTGTCATGGGGTTCCAGGCAACAGAAACTGAATCACAAACTGTTGTGAAGAGTCCTCAAGTTCTGGCTGTGCTAAACTTACAAGATGATTTGTCATGTGATGTTCAGACACACATTTAAACAGAGGAACATTATCAAATTAGTAAGAAACACCCTTGTACTCCTTTGATAATGGCTAATATTATATACATAAAATATGCATTTGATATACTGTAACATGTCTAAATTATATTATTTCTATAGCCTGTTTCTCCAAATTATTTTAAAAGCTTTTGCGATCAGTAATTATGGCTTAGAAATCTCTTATGGGTATCACCATTAATTCATGGCTGAGGAAATTCAAAGCATGTAGAAGAAAAGAATATTTTTTAATTTTCCTAGTTTTAAAATTGACTGAAAACAAAATTTTTCTTTCAATGAATGGCACAAAGACATGTGTACCATGAGTGGACTATGGAAACAAAGGGTAATAATACTGTGCATCTGAGATCATATATTTTAGACATAACCTAATATTAGGATGATAGGCTTAAGGAAGTCTAATAAAATGCTAGATAGTTGTATGCGTATTATCTGATACATGAACAAATAATTATCTATATAATTTTTTATCAGAATATGCTATTGCAATGTAGCATGTGGCATATAACCAAATAATTCAAAAATATTTGAACTGCGTGCACCACATTGTCCCAAGATAAAATCAAAGCTCTGTCTTTTCCAAAGCAAACTACTGCAGAAAAACATTGCAGAGAATATCTTGGTCAGAGCCGTAATGTTTGGTGACATTCTTCACTGCTGCAGAAAATCAGTACAATTTCATTATCCTGCCTTCCTGCAGGGCAGCTTCATGCACTTACATTAAAGTCTCCATCTCTTACCTGTTTCTTAAAATGCTTACTGTTTATGTCTTCAGGGTTCTACTCTAATTTTAGCAACAAAGAACCCTCTAGCTTTATAAAACAACTCATTCTAGAATCAGCTTACTGTATTTTTATCCTGTATTTAAAAACCAGCCAACCCTGAAATAAAAATGGGGTTAGGTTTAACAACTTATGCAATGTCACGCAAATCCTATAGCATCTTTGCTTACCAATTATTTTTCTCTCAGTTGGTTGTCATCTTAGACAAAAAATCCCGTTGTGTTCTGCTGGTTGTTTTATTGTTTTTTAAGGCCATCATGTGATGACCATTTCATGAAGGACAATAAAGAAAACACACCATTAGCCCTGAGTTGCAGTAATGTAAACTGAGATAGGAAGCAAAAATGAGAAGCAATGTAGAAGGCTGGAGGAAGGACAGGGCTCTCTAAAATGACCCTACAGATAACAGAAATGGTCTCAGACTAATCTTAGAAATCATTAGCATTGTAGTAGTTCATACCACACAAGACTAAAGATTATTCTTCACAGGCAGTGGAGATGTGTTAATAGAAAAAATAGTTTTTTCCATATATACAACCATATAATTTAGTAAGCCATTTTTACAAAATCTTCAAGATGTCTTTGTATTTTAGCTAGATCTGTCTATTTTAAAATAAAGGTATACCATAATTTTGTAACTCATGTTTGTGTGTCAGATTTATTGCTCACATCAATGTCAACTTGAAAACAGTGGGGACTAGCCTTCTCTGTAGAAAGAGTATTTTACAGGACACAGCAGTGCAAAGTTCCACATGCTGTTCCGCATTATAATTCAGTACTTAACAGGAAAGACCACTTCTCAAAGTAAAATGTAGTTCAATTTTCATGCTGTTTTCCCTCTTCCAGCTGCTGACAACTTCACCAGTTAGCAGAACTGAAAGCATTTATTTTAATGAGATTTGCCCAAGGGCTCAAATTCCTTCACCTTCCACAAAATATAACAGTAGCAGTGACAACAGTAGACTGTGATCAGATGAGTTTACCGACTCTATTTTAGATGTTACAGAACTTGTGGTGTTTTGAAGGGGAAAGATGGGGAGTGTAGCTGCAATGTTTTATATGTGTGCTCACATCTTGGGACTTAGTTGAAGGTTGCTTTTCAACTAACTAATAAACAGCTGTCAAAGTCACTAAGTCTGCTTCTTCATGGGGGAGAAACTAATAATATGAAGTCTAATACTTTTCTAAGCATAACTTGTTCTGTTTACACACATAAGCCCAGTCCTGGTAAATGTTTTTTCCAGCTATTCCCTATATCCCTCAGGAAAGTTATATCCCAAGTACTGCGGAGTAGTAGCACACATGGAGATCCAATTATCTCACATGCTAAATAATGAACAATAGCTGCATAAAGGTTTCCCAGTGTGCAGATTGATGCTTGTGACTTTGCTGTGTAAAGATTTTGCTTAAGAGGAAGAGAATCATGAGTCTCTTGCTTTATAGCTGTCATCTTCCAACCCAACCAGAACAATAACTGCAGTGGCTGCAGCAGTCAGCAGGATACCTATCGAATCCTTTCTGCCTGCAAAAGTCCTATTCCAGTTTATGCCACGGCTGACTGGAGGTGTTGTGGAGCAACATGGCAAGTTCCTGCTCAACAGCTGGGCTGGGCTGGAGACATAAATCTGCTTCATTGTTGTTACCACTGCATGTAAACCGATGTCTGTCCTTTACCTGCCCAGAACCATTGCACACAGCCATGATAATACAACTGAAGAACATGTGCACACTATGAACAGGCCAGATAACCTTTAGTATTATTGAATATTGAAGAGAATTTGCTGTAATATCTCTGAGTCTCTTCTTGTAGGAATACTGTTTCACCAGCAGTGATGAAGATCAGGTTTGACATAGTCATGATTTCTTCCTCTGGTCTCATGACAGCTAATGCTACTGGTCCACATACGCAAATACATTCAGAAACTGGAAGATACACACAAACACTTCCTCTGTTTTCCCCAAAGGTATTCATTTGGATGACACTGTTGTCTTTCTTCTTGCCTACTTTGTCTCTTTTAGATCCAGTGTGTTCCAGGAACTTGTGAACATTATTCTGCTTCAGGCTATACTTCTGGTAAAAGTCACATACCCTTAACTCAAAGAATTTATTTTGTTGCTCTTGTATAATATGATTTACTTTGCCCTTGCATAGGATCTGGGTTGGAAGGGGACACTACAATAGCCACAAGCGTTTTGATAATGGGAATCTTCTAGTTATAACCAGAGAAGGGATGCTTTCAGTTCTGCCCTTGATGTGTGGCATCAGTCTCGCTTCCTTACATAACCAGAGCAGGCAGAAATGAGCTGAAATGCTGGGAAATAATGAAATGCGTGACCTAGAAAAAAAGAAGAGCAGTGAAATAAAAAACAAACTAACATTATGTGCACCACAGTTAAAGAAACCTGGAATGACAAGATTTTTAAGCAAGCAAAACCCCAAGAGTTTAGTTTCTATTTTACATCTCGAGTGTCAGTTGTGTGATCTTTTTCGCATATGGAGGTTTACCCGGTCATTGTTATATGGATTATCCTGAAGTCTCTAGACAAGTGAGTCATCTTTGCTTGTTCATGTGAGCATCGGCTTCAGGAGAAACCATATGAAGCCAGTGACCCTCATTCTGTTCAAAAATTAGTCCTTAGCTGAAAAGAAAGATAGCAGGAGAAGGAATTGTCATACCATGCAGCTTTAGATCAAAATTGTTATATGCATTATGTATGTTATTCACAATGGTGTTACTGAGCCCACACTGAGGGCTTTCTTTAATATTTAGTCAACGGAGGCTTGTCCAAGGAAGAATGAAATTAGCTACAGATGACCACCAGTTACATGGAGCAGAATTTTTTGATAAATGAGTAAAACTTCCTTCTTATTTTTTAATTATTTTCATGAGCAATGTATAAATAGCTAAATGGGATAGTTCAGCTTCATTTGGTGTTGATATATTTTCAGGAATAATTAATCTGATTAAGTGTAGTGTATAACACAGTAGTTCCAGGCCGTGATTCATTTAAAATACACCAAGCAAGATGTGATTCTTGGTGCTCTGACTAGTCTTGAACTAGCCAAGCTGATGGCTTCTTTTATTTGTATCCCTCTTGGCTTGTGCTGATAACAAAAGCAGTGTCAGGCGTGTTGTGCCTGAGTATCAGTGGACTCTTCCTCAAGATGGAAAGTTGTGACCCTACTGAACCATGAGTCCTTTTGTTACAGGAGTGGTTTCTGATTTATCATCTTCTCCAGATAACAGGGTATTTTGTAGAACATTACAAATGCCATTTACAGAAGCACAAAAGGGGTGTGGTGAGTTTACTTTGGATATGGTAACTACTGCATGCTGTGTAGGAAGTCAGTGAGTTAATCACTCTCGCAATAAGCCTAGAAGCCTTTAAAGCCTCATATGGTGTAAACAGGGGAAGATATCTGTCCCAGAGGAGATGAATTGCAGCTGCATGCAAGCATCTTCTGTGGGGAATGTGGAGGATGACACTTAGAAGAATTACAGTTTGTATGAGCATAATGTGAATGTATGGTGTGACATGGAACCTCTTATTTTCTCTTTACACATATGTTTTATGGTAACAATGAGATATATTTCCTTTTATTACTCCTTTCATGGGTTCAGAGCTTGGGAGTGTTTCTTTTGTATATGCAAAATTTTGAAAACAATTATCTAGATTCCTAAACCATATTTAATCTAAGGAGAATGCCCATTTTAATTATAAAAAGGTGAAGCTTTTTTTAATCTCTACACTAATAAAGAAAAATCTCCAAGTATAAATGAAATTATATCAATAAAAAGCTATCTAATTGATACCAAAAAAGAAAAAAAATGGAGATATGAACTGTCCCTCTTCATCCCTGTAAGAACTTGTTGGGAAACTCAAGAATTAACAGTTCAAGCCAGCTTTTTAAATAATTAAACATGCAGGTCTGCTTCCACAATAATTGACATAATTACTGCATCTAAATACTGGTTTCAAATGGAGTATAGTAAAGGCATACTGATTTCCTGAAAGTGTCCATCATAATTTCTTCCAACCTCTCCTAATTTGAAGCTTTATTACTGGTGGTGGTATGCCAAACAAGTTACCCTTCACTGTAGTTTCATGCAGCCCTCCAGTTCTTCCTGATGTGGGATGATGATATTACCTGCTCTACCAGGGTTTTAGGCATGTTCCACGAGCCATGATGGAGACGCAAGCTTTACACTAAAAACACCATTAGATTTAGACACTTTATTAATCAATTAGTTATTATTGCATGATTGTGCCACAATCGTTATAATACAATATACACAAGTGCTTTTTCTTGGTTAGTAGTTGTATGATCTTGCATTTCCAAGATGTTGGTGAGCAGTAAAGTTTCAGTGTCCCATTCAGCACTGCTCAAACTCCAGTGAAACTCAAATTTGTGAAAAAAAAACAGGTAAAATAACTAATAGATGGAAAGTAGTAGGAAGGAAAATATTAACATCACTCTTAAAACAAATCTTTAGTTTTGCCTGTTTAGGCTCATATCCCGATTCCTTAAAGTCGGATTTTAGTCTGAGACAGACTTTCCCATTCTTTTTCACATTCTCTTCCTGTCTGCCATGCCCCACCTCAGCCTCCTGTCCTCCAGGAGCTCAGGGGTCCGTGTAGGGGCCTAGGGTTTTTTGCAGTCACAGCAGAATTAATCTGTAAATAGCAAATAAGTTAGAAAAATAATGTAAATAAAAGAGAGAGTACTTTAAGAAAAAGAGAGGGTTTTTTTAAGTTGTGAAGCTCATTCAAGTAGAAAAAGACAAGATGGGTTGGTAAAGTCAAGAAGAAAAAGTAATACAGTGGGGGGGGGGGTGGTGTGCTGTTATTTTAAATGGACCTTATAGTTCCACAGGCTTAAATGATTTTTATCCTTTTGCTCCATTTTTTAAATATTAAGAATATTGTTATAAAATTCTGCGCAGCAACTTGATGATGACTGCTTTTTTGAAACATAGTATCTTACCTTATTTTGCAAAGGGCCCAATACAATTTGATCTGGATACTTTCTTTTATGTATAAGCTAAGGTTACTGTTTTTCTCGTATTCTGGATCAAGAGAAAAGGAGCAATGTACAGTGAAGTAAAATTAGGATATGGGATAAAAGCTTGTCTGCACTCCCATAGAGGAACACAGAGAGACAACAGTGGAGGACCCCAAGTAATACCCTGCCCTGGGTACTCCCAGGCCCATCACAGGAGTCCTCAGCCCATCAGACACCCAGCTCCACAAGCCCTGAGGAGCACAGGGGTAGATGGGAATCAAAATTAAGGACTCAGAGGAATGAAAACCCTGTCTGGGCTCCTCCCAGAGCTGTCCTGGGAGTCCCAGTCTCCAGGGGTGACACTCACCCCTATGAGCCATGGGGGGCAGGTTTGTATCTCACCTTTTGGTTTAAGGGTAGTTGCTGCCCAGGGGTGTGGGAAACATTATGGGTTGAAGGAGAAGAACTTTTTAGGACTGCATATGAACAATTATGGGATGTTTATGTTTTTAATAAAAAGCGGGGAAAGGGAGGTGTTTACGTGATTTGGGAAAGAACAAGTGTGAGAAAATGAAAGGGTAAGGAGATTAAAAAGGGCTGATCATGCATAAATAGCTTGCTGGTCAGTGCACTTCTCGGGCCTGCACAGTCTGTTCTGTCTTATTAAATAGCTTTTTAACTCTTTCCTGGGTGTGAAGTCTCTATGCTCTGTGTGCATGCACACGTGTGTGTATATGGGGTGAGAGTATCCATGGGGGTCACGCCATGGGTGCGTCCGTGGTGCTGTGGCAAGCACAGGTGAATGCATGAACAAGTGATGGCTAGTGAACGTCAACCCAGACAAGCTGGTGAGCAGGTGAAATGGCCTGGGAGCAAGAGATGGGGGTGTCTTTAAGGGAAGCTCAGGGTGTGAGAGCTGCAGGAGAACAGAAGCGAGCACTGGTTCCTGCCTGGATCTGCAGATCACACTTTGCCTAAGGTGAGACGAAGGTGGTTCTCCTGAGTCCCTCCTCTCAAATTTGGTTGATTAACATTTCAAAAAGGTCATAAAAATGCTAGAAGACAAGATACTGTGAATAAAGTGAACAAAGGCTTACTCAAAAGTCATAGTAGTCCAAATCAATGAAATATAAATACTTGTAAGCATTGAATCACATTATTGTTACAGAGAAACATTGCAGATAAACCCAGTACCCACACAGAATAAAGTTGCAGGAACTTGATTATTTTTCAAATAAATTTTTCTCCCAACACTAGGCGCATCTAGGAGAGATATGGCAAAATTCTCTTTTTTTGCTGCTACCTGACTTGTCTAACTCTGTTCTGTCACTTTGTATCCCACGCTCATCAGGAAATGACAGATTTTTTCACAGGCATACACAGGCCAAGAAAAACAACAACCACTAAAACAGGGGAAGAGGAAAGATTTATAAGATCACTCCAAAAGTATTATTTAAAAGATTATTTTCCTGACATTAAAAAAATTTGTTCATGGACAATATGAACCCAGGTACAATGTCAAAAAACAAATTATTATTCACATATATAGGCCTGATATGTGTCTGAATAGAATGGTCATTCAATATCTTCTTTGTAAAATACTGAAACATAAAATGCATCTAGTTGAACCATTCTCTATATCTTTCCTCCCCTTCTGAGATCACTCATAAGAACATGTCTGATTATGCAAGACTGGATAAAACATGGTAGATTACTTAAATTTTAAATAAGAAATGCCATGAAAAAACTCCACTAATTTTGCTAGCAAAAAGGCAAGGACAAAACCTAGTTGATTCAGACATTTTTTTTAAGGAAAAATACATATTTCAGTGCTACAAATATGAATATGTACTGTACTGTTCCATTCCACCTGACCTCTGTGGTAGAGAAATGCAGTAAATATCCACAACTGTTAATGAAAGATATTGAAAGCACTCTTTCCCTTTTTTCATTTTTCCCATAAAATAAGCAATATAGCAGTAATAAAACAAATTATTAATTATCAGAGCAACTTAAACAGAAGTAGACCTTATCTTAATGAGTCTTAATATTAATGAGACCTTATCTTATCTTAAAGACCATCTATTTCATTATTATGGCCGTTAAAGAAATTATTAATGTCTCTTTCACAAAGACAGCATGCCCTGCAGAATTTGGGGGGAAGAATGAAAGATCCTTGACAGTTTTTTCGTTTCCATCTGCACCCTAGCTCCCATTTACAGCGTCTGGGTTGCATTTTTTTCAGCACATAGTTTGAACAAATGGTATCTCCTAAACCCATTTTTCCTCTCTTTCCTCATAGAAACTAAAAAATTATCTTTGATTGCTTCATGTCTAGCAACCTAATGCAGTACACTTGCCTATGTATCCTGGAGTTTTCTATTGGATTTGGCTGGACAAAATGCTGACAATCTGAAACTATAAATGAATGTAGATATTTATCTGGAACATTTCTATGGTGGTCGATGGATGATTATAGTTGAAATAAAAGCATCATGTCACATTTTCAGAATCAGTCTTCATTTATGTGTCTTCCTTTGATCTTTTGTAGATAAAAAAGAGCAGTCCTGCACTTTTCATCCTGGTAATGATTTTCTCACCACTGCCTCTAAAGTTGTAAAATTTCACAAATACAGAAGTTTTAGTTTGTGCTAGTTTGCCATGTATCTAGCTACTAAACAGAATTACAATGTATCAGAGAATAACATTAAATCAGTAGAAGTAAATACAGTTGTATATCACAGAATCACAGAATCATCTAGGTTGAAAAGGACCCTGGAGATCATCTAGTCCAACCGTTCACCTAGCATAGTTCCCACATACAGCATATCCTTAAGCGCTAAATCGACCCGACTCTTGAACACCTCCAGGGATGGGGACTCCACCACCTCCCTGGGCAGCCCATTCTAACAACTCATTCTGGAAAGAAATGCTTCCTAATATCTAGTCTAAACTTGCCCTGGTGCAACTTGAGGCCATTCCCTCTTGTCCTGTCAGTTACTACTTGGTTAAAGAGACTCATCCCCATCTCTCTGCACCCTCCTTTCAGGTAGCTGTAGAGGGCGATGAGGTCTCCCCTCAGCCTCCTCTTCTCCAGACTAAACACCCCCAGTTCCCTCAGCCGCTCCCCATACGACCTGTGCTCCAGAGCCTGCACCAGCTTCGTTGCCCTTCTCTGGACACGCTCAAGTCATTCAACGTCATTTTTGGAGTGAGGGGCCCAAAACTGAACACAGGAATCGAGGGGCGGCCTCACCAGTGCCGAGTACAGGGGTCAGATCCCTTCCCTGTCCCTGCTGGCCACGCTATTGCTGACACAAGCCAGGATGCCATTGGCCTTCTTGGCCACCTGGGCACACTGCTGGCTCCTGTTCAGCTGGCTGTCAATCAGCACCCCCAGGTCCCTCTCTGACTGGCAGCTCTCCAGCCACTCCCCCCAAGCCTGTAGCGCTGCTGGGGGTTGTTGTGGCCCAAGGGCAGCCCCCGGCATTTGGCCTTATTGAAACTCCTCCAGCTGGCCTCAGCCCATGGCTCCAGCCTGTCCAGGTCTCTCTGCAGAGCCTCCCTACCCTCGAGCAGATCAACACTCCCACCCAACTTGGTGTCATCTGCAAACTGACTGAGGGTGCCCTCGATCCCCTCGTCTAGATCATCAATAAAGATGTTAAACAGGAGTGGCCCCAACACCGAGCCCTGAGGGACACCACTCGTGACCAGCCGCCGACTGGATTTAACTCCGTTTGCCAAAACTCTCTGGGCCCGGTCGTCCAGCCAGTTTTTTACCCAGCGAAGTGTGCGATTGTCCAAACCTCCAGTCATTTTTGCCAGGAGAATGCTGTGGGAAAAGGTGTCAAAAGCCTTGCTAAAGTCAATTTAAATTACATCCACACCTTTCCCTCATCCAATAAGCAGGTCACCCTGTCATAGAAGGAGATCAGGTTTGTCAGGCAGGACCTGCCTGTCATAAACCCATGCTGACTGGGCCTGAGCATCTGGTTGTCCCTCATGTGTTGCATGATGGTGTTTAGGATGAGCTGCTCCATCAGCTTCCCAGGCACCGAAGTCAAGCTGACAGGCCTGTAATTTCCCGGATCATCCTTCCAACTCTTCTTATAGATGGGTGTCATATTGGCCAATTTCCAATCTGTTGGGACCTCCCCAGTCAGCCAGGACTGCTGGTAAATGATAGAAAGTGGCCTGGCGAGCACCCCAGCCAGCTCCTTCAGCACCCTTGGGTGTATCCCATCCGGTCCCATAGACTCGTGTGTGTCTGTGTGATGCAGCAGGTCACTGACTGTCTCCTGGATTGCAGGGGGGTCGTTCTCCCAGTATCTGTATTCTGTCTGTGGAGGCTGGATTTCATCAGTACAACTAACCTTGTTATTAAAGACTGAGGCAAAGAAGGCATTAAGCACCTCAGCTTTCTCCTCATCACTTGTTACCATATTTCCTTGTGCATCTAGCAGGGGATGGAGACTCTCCCTGGACTTTCTTTTGCTACTGACATACTTAAAGAAACTTTTCTTGTTATCCTTGATTGCAGAGGCCAAATTAATTTCCAGTTGGGCTTTTGCCCTTCTGATTTCCACCCTGCACAGCCTCACAGCCTCTTTGTAATCATTGTGTGTGGCTAGACCCTTCTTCCAAAGGCTGTAAACTCTCCTTTTCTCCCTGAGTTGCAGCCAAAGCTCCCTGTTCAGCCAGGGTGGTCTTCTCTGGCGTCGGCTTCTCTTAGAGCACCTGGGGACTGCCTGCTCCTGAGCCATTAGCACTTCCTTCTTAGAGAGCGCCCAGCCTTCCTTGGCCCCTATACCCTTCAGGAGAGTCTCCCATGGGATCCTTTCAAGCAGGTGCCTAAACAAGACAAAGTCAGCCCTTCTGAAGTCCAGGATGTCAGTCCTGCTTTGCTCTCTCCTGATCTCTCTAAGAATAGAGAAGTCTATTATTTCATGATCACTGTGCCCTAGTCGGCCTCCAACCTCCAGGTTGTCCACCAGTCCTTCTCTGTTCACAAAGAGGAGATCCAGCAGGGCACCTTCTTTTGTCGGTTTACTCACCAGCTGCGTCAGGAAGTTGTCTCCCACACATTCTAGGAATCTCCGGGACTGGTCTCGTTCTGCCGTGTTGTATTTCCAGCAGATGTCTGGGAAGTTAAAGTCGCCCACAAGAACGAGGGCAAGTGATTGTGAGATTTCACCTATGTGCCTATAAAATATCTCGTCCATCTCTCTGTCCTGGGTGGCCTGTAGTAGACTCCTACTACAACATCTGCCCTGTTGGCCTTCCCCCTGATTCTAATGCAAAGACACTCAACTCTGTCTTCACTAGACCTGTGCTCAAAGCAATCATAACAGTCCTTAACATACAGAGCCACCCCACCACCTCTCCTTCCCTGTCTGTCCCTCCTACTTGTAACTATCAATTGGCACACTCCAGTCATGGGAGACATCCCACCATGTTTCTGTAACAGCAACAACATCGTAATTTTCCTGTTTCATCATGGCTACAATCTCCTCCTGTTTGTTACCCATGCTGTGTGCATTGGTATACATGCACCAGATGGGCTGATGTTTTGCCCCCTTCCCCCTTCAAATCTAGTTTAATGCTCTGTCTATGAGCCCAGCTAACTCCTGCCCCAAAATCCCCTTCCCTCTCTGGGACAGGTCCATTCCGTCCAATATAATTTAGGTGCTTTCAGATGAAAGGATATTAAAACTGACAGATATTTTTCAAAAGCTGTGATCTCATGCTGAATTTCCTAAGTTATATGAGAAATAATTTTGGAGTGCTGGATCACTTACATTATTAATATTACACAGAAATATATCACAAACAAAGCTTACTTATTATTAAGTAATTATATACAGAATAAATATTGATGAACTATCACAGAAACCCTTGATGATTTTTAAAAATCTATCTGCCAGTATCTAGTAAGGATATACAGAACATCTGAGCTAGAAATGCAAAAATCCCAAGATGATGGAATTCATCCTTCTGGAAGTGCAGCATATGCTATATTACACTTGAGTCAACAAATTGGCATTTCTGAAAAGATAAATGAAACTATGATTCCTAACATGTATCAACAAGGTTTGATATAGCTTTAGAGCATGCAAGTATTTCTGTAGTCTGATTTTAAATGTTCATCTAGAACTAGTAAAATAAAAATAGTATGGCAAAGATTATTTTCAGCAGTACTATGTGTTTGTGTGCAATTAACATGTATAGCACAACTGCCTGTTACCTGACTGTATTGGGTTTATGTGGCAAGGTTTTGGTAGTGGGGGGAGGGGACCGGCAGGGTTCATTTACTCTGGAGGAAAGGAGGCTCAGGAGAAAACTTATCACTCTCTACAGTTACCTGAAAGGAGCTTGCAGCAAGGTGGGTGTGGGTCTCTTTTCACAAATGGCAAGTGATACAAAGAGAAGAAATGGCTTTTAGTTGCACCAGCAGAGATTTAGATTGGATATTAGGAAAAAATTCTTCACTGAAAAGGTTGTCAAACATTGGAACATGCTGTCCAGGGAAGAGGTTGAGTCACCATTCCTGGAGGTATTTAAAAGACATGTGGCACTTCGGGACATGGTTTATTGGTGGACTTAGCAGTGCTAGGTTAATGGTTGGACTTGATCTTAAAGGTCTTTTCCAACCTAAATAACTCTATGATTCTGTGAGAAGATGCCAGAAGCTTCCCATATGTCTGACAGAGTTGATGCTAGCTGGCTCCAAAACAGACCTGTCCTGGCCAAAGCTGAGCCCATCAGTGGTGGTGGTAACACCTCAGTGATAACATATTTAAGAAAGAGGAAAAACTGCTGCACAACAGCAGCTGGGAGAGAGGAGTGAGAATATGTGAGAGAAAAACCCTGCAGACACCCAGGTCAGTGAAGAAGAGGGGGTATGAGGTGCTCCAGGCACCAGAGCAGAGATTCCCCTGCAGCCCGTGATGAAGACCGTGGTGAGGCAGCTGTGCCCTGCAGCCCATGGAGGGTAACGGTGGAGCAGAGATCCACCTGCAGCCCGGGAGGACCCCACGCTGGAGCAGGTGGATGCCTGAAGGAGCTGTGACCCCACGGGAAGCCCACGCTGGAGCAGGCTCCTGGCAGGACCTGTGGACCCATGGAGAGAGGAGCCCACGCTGGAGCAGGTTTGCTGGCAGGACTTGTGACCCTGTGGGGGACGCACGCTCGAGGAGTCTGTTCCTGAAGGACTGCAGCCTGTGGAAGGGACCCACGCTGGAGCAGTTTGTGAAAAACTGCAGCCTGTGAGAAAGACCTACATTGGAGAAGTTCATGAAGGACTGTGTCCCATGGAAGGGACCCCAGGCTGGAGCTAGGGAAGAGTGTGAGGAGTCCACCCCTCGGGAGGAAGGAGCAGCAGAGATAATGTGTGATGAACTGATTGCAACCTCCATCCCCTACTTTCCTTTGTCGCTGGG